>NC_139948.1:2562075-2657075 GCF_963454915.1 Gymnoscopelus microlampas
AGCCGGTGGCTGAGGATCCGGACACCGCGGGCCGACCCGCTGGTGTGCGCCGCGGGCCTGCTGCTCTCCGCCCCCTTCCTCTACCTGGCCATCGTTTTCGCGCAGGCCAGCACCATCGCCACATACGTGAGTGTTCCTCCCACAACCGTTAACATGGTTTTACTTGGCTGTACCTTTTTCTCAACCGTGCACTAGGGGTGTCACGATACGCCTAATCCACGATTCGATTCGACTTTCGATTTTAAGGTCACGATTCGATTCGATTTTCGATACGATATACGATACGATATTGTCTTGATTTCTAGAAAAACACATGTTTCTCAATTAGTCCCTTTTATTTGAATAATATCAAATGAGAATGAGAACAAAAAGGGTTTTATGCCCTTACAACAACTGTCATTTTCAGATTCTTCTTTAAGATGAGTTAACAACAACGGTAGCCGTTTTGTCAACAACGCGTCGGGTGCCCTCATAATTCACTGGGAAGCCAAAATATTGCCAGACTTTTGACTCAAAGGAAGCGGGAGGGTTTTCCAATTCTTTCGTTTGTGTATCATCATTACCATCGCTGGCTTCAGCAGTGGCCATGGTGAGATGTAAAGTAGTAGTACAGACGCAACGCTACAGCGGTCTCTGTTTCCTCCAAACTCCTCTGTGGTGCGTGTGGGTTTGTCCTGTCGTCTTTTTTTTTCTCCCCCGTCGTATGCGCGATGCACGGAAAAACACAACAGCGTCTCGAGCATGGCTTCACCCGGACGTGCAATCGGATGTGCGCATGCGCGGGAGTATTTTTTTTTGATTAACCCTTGAATCGCGATACGGCTTTTGATTTCAATACACTGTATCGAACGTCATTTTCGGTTCGTTTTCGATACGTATCGAGTATCGTGACACCCTTACCGTGCACAGTAACAAAGTACATTTACTCGAGTACCGTAGTTCAGTGGTAAAAGTCTGGAATTCTTACATTCTTACAATTTACTAAGCAATGCTGCTAATTACTGCCAGGCTCGTCTCCAGCACATGCTTTCAATGTAGCAGCTACAAAACGAGAATGATTAGCACACACACACACACACAGCCACACTGGCTTCATTTCAATGACAGGATTTTAGCTCATTAACCACTGGAACGCTAGCTTTGATGTGAGCTTGTAGATCCACTATTTTCGCCCTGCAATGGTGTCTGTGTCGAAGGGGTATTTCACTATAAAACACGTCTGGGGTCATTTTAACGTCTTCTCTGGCTGTCGTGTTGCACCTCAGACAGTTTTGAAGTTGCTTGATTCAATATTTAAGATATTTGATATTCATTACATCCGACACGCCCCCTTCCTATACAAAGCCATTGAACTTCAAACTCCATTGTAACCATGTTAGATTCATTGAAAACACACGTCCTTGGTTCTAGTGCGTGAGGGGGGGGCTGTGTTTTTTCTATTACTTTTTTTTTTTCTTCATTTTTCTCCCAAAACATTTTAAGATAACATGTGAAATATGTAATAAAAAATAGAAATATAATTGGGGGGAAAGAAACAGCCTCCTCGTGCATTAGAAGGACAATTATCAGTCACCAGAAGCAGGCGCGTGTGCTTTCAAAGAGTCTAACATTATGATTAAAATGGAGTTTGAAGTTACCGGGGGTCTGATAAAATGAATATCAAATATCTAAATATTGAATCGTGCAACTCAAAAGCTGTCTGGGATCTACACAAAAGCCAGAGTAGACTTTACAATGACCCCAGAAGTATCTTTAAGTGAAATACCCCTTGTGAGTGTTGTGAATGTAGCCCAGATGATAACTGGTCTTAAGCAGTCTCTTTAACATTTTAGGTTGCCAGGTCCTTATTAAATATAATAATTATAATAATGGCAAGTGATTGATTGATTGAATACTTTATTAACAGTTTGCAAAAAAGCACATGAAGTACAGTTTAATACAAATACAATGCTAAAAGTATTGAACCCAAGAAAGCGCTATGGCATTTTCTATTGGGGTCCATGTGTATTGTATAGTATGTTTTATTCATTCACTTCAAGTCTTAATGCTGCAACCCATAACTTGTTTTAGTGAATTAAAGGTTATTTGAACCAAATAGGCTCTATGCACAGCAGCCATATTGGGAATGAATTGGGCCCCTTCCTTACTTCCTTCACAGGTGTTACCAATTATACTAATTAAGGCTCTGTGTTCCATTTAGTGTGGCATAGTGGTTGTCTTATTTTCAAGAACCCCCCATAACTCTGAGAGTGTACAAATGGAACACAGAGCCTTTTGTACACTCTCAGAGTTACACAGCCACCATAAGGGGCCATTTGGGAACCAAAATGGAGTGTTTCTAGTGAGCCAACATGCACGATATCAGCACCCTGACCAGAATGGAACAGAGCCTTCATTAGTATCATTGGTAACACCTGTGAAGGAAGTAAGAAGAGGCCCAATTTCTTTACAATATGGCTGCTGTGCATAGAGCGTATTGTATGGTTGTGAATGTTAATGCAATATATGCAGCTGGTCTCCCTACTACTCTTTCATTGAGTCATTCAGATCCTGTGGTCGGGTATGACACCTACTGGTTGACGAGGGGTACTGCATACAACTCAACTCAAAACAACCTCCTATACAGACCCATTATGTTTGTGACGGTGATCTCTCCCGTGTTTTTTTTTTTTGTCCGTTCAGGTGTTCATCTTCCTGGGAGAGACCTTCCTGTCCATGAACTGGGCCATCGTAGCAGACATACTGCTGGTCAGTAGTTTGTCACTAATACACTTGTGGAATGCCCTACCAACTGAAATAAAAAAACAAACTGATCTCAAAATATTGAATGAAAAGGTTAAATACTGGTTGAAATCAAACCTAAGCTGCGAACACTAATGTTAGGCACGTTTTAGAAACGTTTAACGTCATTGCTTTCATGAATGCAATTTGGGAATGTTATTGTTTTTGTACTTGTTTAGATTAGAGCTTCGTGCATGTGCTTTTTGTAACTGATGCGTTTTTACTAGGTAGATATTTGTATAGAGAGGTCTAACCAGGGACTGGGGTCGCAAATTAGCACTCGGCTATAAACCCCATATACAATGCAACGGTTTCATGTTTTATAACTTGAGTCATTGTTTCTTGCATTGTCCCTGTCAAATAAACATGTAAATAAGTAATAGGACTCATGTCACCGTCATCAAGGGTCCTTTGAGGGGGGGTTCCATGCAGGGGGTCCCCATCTAAATAGTTAGGAACCAAATGAACACTTACGGATCTGTAACTCAAGGGTGCAGAAATTTAACCAAATGGACTCTTATGGTTCCATTTGCTACGTTAACAGTATAGATTGGGGTCCCAGAAAAAAAAAAAACATTGTATCAAATGGGGGTCCGTGGCCTAATGAATATTAAACTGGGGGTCCTTGTAAAGTTATTGAATATTAGGTTTTGTTTTTGGTGTGTCGACGGGATGTTTTGGTTTTTAAACAGCTTCGTGAATGATTCTTTTTGTTACGGTTGGTTCAGAGAGTGTGTGTTCAGTCCTAACGGGGTGTGTGTTGTCCCTCTGTGTTGACAGTACGGGGTGTTGGTTCAGAGAGTGTGTGTTCAGTCCTAACAGGGTGTGTGTTGTCCCTCTGTGTTGACAGTACGTGGTGTTGGTTCAGTGAGTGTGTGTTCAGTCCTAACAGGGTGTGTGTTGTCCCTCTGTGTTGACAGTATGTGGTGGTCCCTACGCGTCGCTCCACGGCCGAGGCCTTCCAGATCGTTCTGTCTCACCTGCTGGGAGATGCGGGCAGTCCTTACCTCATAGGAGTGGTACGTTGTAACACACACACACACACACACACACACACACACACACACACACACACACAGTCTCACCGTCTCCTTCATCAGAATAAGAAGGCACTTGAATTCATTAATGAATAATCCATAGTAAATCAATTACTACAATTACATTGTAATGGCAGAGAGGACACTGCAGGAATTAATTTAGTTGATTTTGCAGACAAGACAAAGAGCAGTAAGCTCTGTAAAAGTGAATTCCACAGGCAAGCCAAATATAATATTAACACTATAGGCCTGTTATCTGTATTCATACTATACACACGCAAACAATGTTCTATCAACCAAAGCCAAAGAATTTTACCCGTATAGGACAAGAAATGTCCAGACGTGAAATACTGCCCCTTCTTACTCTGGATATGAACTCGGGTCTGTGTGTCCAGCTGTGGTTTCCATTGGGAAACTTTCATTTCAAATTTATGTGATGAGGTGATAACATGGGCAAATTATCTTCTATCAGGATGTTATCAATTAATTTGTCCTATATTCAATAAAAGTACAATATACAACGTTACAGTGACACGCAGATCAATGTATTCCCCCAGTCATTTAAACACTTACCGATGATGGCAAGATGCAGCCTGTGTGCTTGTGGCCAAAACAAGTCTAAAGTCTCTGGTATCTTCAGTCCAATTCGTTTCACACTAGTTTGAGACTTACAAAGCCCTCTCTGCTCACTGTATTCAGAGGCTTCATGTCCACATAACGTGCCATGGCCTCTGTCATTTCTCTGTGGCGTTTGGACGTTTTCTAGTAAGGAGTTACTGATGAATGGACGACTGTTGAATTGTTATATGCTGCTACTTGTCTTTTCGTTTTTCTGTGGTGTTTGCAACATGTCATCTCTCTTGTATCCAAATAACGTCTCATTTCAGGTACGTGACATTTTAGCCACTTCTTGCTTCTTGTTTTCCTCCGGACTCATCTCCCGGTGGTCTGTGTGTTTCAGGTGTCCGACTCCCTGAGGAAGACGGACTCATACCTGTGGCAGTTCCGCTCGCTGCAGATCTCCCTCCTCCTCTGCTCCTTCGTGGCGGTGGCGGGCGGGGGTTTCTTCCTGGCCACCGCCCTCTTCATCGAGAAGGACCGCCACCGCGCCGAGAACTACATCCCCTCAGGTGAGAACGCACGCTGAGATCAGGCACCGGATATTCAGCCGTCGGTATCCCGGGTATCTCCATAACTCTGAGAGTGTACAAATCAAACCAAATGGACCCGTAAGGGTCCATTTGGTTCCATTTGTACGCTCTCAGAGTTACACACCCGTAAGGGGCCATTTGGAACCCCCTCAAGGAACCATGAGGGTCCCTGGACCACACTTTGAGACATGCACAATATCAGCACCCTGACTCTGTTTGACCAGAATGGAACAGAGCCTTAATTAGTGTAATTGGTAAGACCTGTGAAGGAAGTAAGGAAGAGGCCCACATTTCTTTCCAATAGACGCCTTAACAGACAGCGTCACACTGATAAGAACCAGTATCCGCGCGCAGGCCGGCACCAATTGAACCCCACCGCTCATAAGATGCAATTAAATGTAAAAGTGGTCACAGCCTCGCGTGTTAAAATGCATCCCATCAAACCTTCAGATACTGTTTTTCTCCCAGTGTGGCGGAAGAATGCGTAGGATTTTTACTGTGATCTCTCGCTCTTGAAATATATAATCCTTGGTTTCTGTTGTGTGTAAACAATAATTGTAATTCAAAGCAGTTGTCCTCCAAACCCCACCTCCAGTGGCTGTCATAAGACCGGAGGGAGCGCTCTGTGATCATGGCACCAGAGCCTGCTCTTGCTCGCACAGGTGCAGCCCGTCAAGCCTAATTTATGCTCCGTCCCGCGAAGGTGTCGCGCGCAGAGAACGCGCCGAGAATAGCAGACCTCCAAGCTCACAAGGGTCTCATCCGCGGCGCGGTTGTGAGCTTGTATGTCAGCTGTCCTCGGCGTGCAATACCGCTGCGGGGTGAAGTACATATGTCTCGCTAGGGCGAGCCTCACTAGCCAACACACAAGAGGGGGTTGAATGAACTGAAACCAGCACACAGCCAAAACAAAAGGTTTGGGGATCTGTTGGGAATTGATTACATGAAACAGTCACCTGTGCGTGCAGTCTCAATGTTTGCAAACACATAATTGGTCTATATGCTGTGGCTGCTGTGCAAAGAGCATATCACTGATTGATCCAGAATTCCCACGACACTTCCTCCTCTGCAGCAGCTCTGGTGCTCTGTCCCGTGGTTGAGGGAGGACTGGCAAAAAATGTTCTTTTGGGCTCTTCCAAAATCCTGCTCTTATGGCATTTGGTTGGGCTCAAATTTTAATCATCTTTTTTTTGTATTTATTCTTTCGACAGATGACGAGCCAATCGTCGTGCCAAAGAGTGGCAGGTCCACCAGAGTGCCAGTGTCGAGCGTTCTGATTTGACGGAAGAAAGCGGCGCTTTAAGCCGGGGCTCCCGTTGGACAAGTAACTGCTCCGCACAGCACAGCCAATCGGGCAGCTGCATTTTTTTAAGGACGGTGGACGACGTTGGGAACACCCCCCCTCACCCCCTACATCCAGAGAAGTTTTTATGATTATTTATTTTAAATGTTTTAAAGTCGCGACTATTGATTTTACCTTGCCGCCTCCTTCTTCTTGCCAATAATTCGGGAGAAGTTTTCAGAGCTTCGGATGACACCCGGTGGCCATTTGGTGACATAAACCGGGGACTAAAAAGAGAAGACTAGCCAAGTGGACGATGAGCGATAGAGACTTTTATTTTGTATTTTTTACGAGGTGAAGCCACTCGCTGACAAGTGCGGCATAGCGCCCTCTGCTGGCTCTGTTTATCTTTTATCCGAGACGGAACGCCAAGACTTTTCATTACCGCACCAAGGGGCCCAAATGGACGCCTAGGGGTCCGTAACTCTGAGAGTGTACAAATGGAACCAAATGGACCCGGGTCCATTTGGTTCCATTTGTACACTCTCAGAGTTACATTTAAGGGAGGATTTTACAGTGCAGACTGGGGTTCCAGTATGCCGACTCGGGAACTGACACAGCGGGAGCCGCGATTGGCCACCGCGTTGCCATGGTAACGCCCTAAACATGCTGACATAGGTTTGATTGATCGGAGACGCCGCACCAGTCACCTCTTAACCACTTTAAACCTGGGTTTAAAGTGGTGTCATTATATTCAAAAATGATTTAATTCAAACATAGATACTTTTTTCCCTCTTTCTTTCTGAAATAGCAGATCTACAAGCTCACAAGTGTTCAGGATGGGTGGATGGTATGGTATGGTATGGCCGTAAGCAAACGTGTCGCACGGCGACGCGTCCCTGAGCTTGTAGATCTTCCATTTTCGAAACAATTTAGACCGTCTGTTTGGTGGTTTCAGTGGTTGATATAAATTGTTCTAAATAATCACCAGTATAACCTTTTCGCAGTATCGGTTTGTCTTTAAGCAGTTTTATATTCCTCCATTATTTCCTTTCTTAAACAATGTTTGTATGTGTTTTAGGTTTTTTCATTTTAACAACATTAAAGCCTCAATCCATTTTTACATATCTTTGCTTTTAGGGAGAAACCTTGCATGTCAAAAACCGTTCAGTTTTATTATGATTAGTAAAAAAAAGTGAAATTGTGAAAATAGCAGCTATGTTCACTTGTTTTGTCTTGTATGATGAAGTACAGTAAGGTATTCATTTACGAAAACATTCATTTTGAAACAGAGATACAGTACAAGGTTTCTGCCCCACAGCATCGACATGCAGTTGTTTTGACAATTTTAACCATAAACTGACTCATTATACAGAAAGTAACACAGTTAATTATGTCAGACAATTAACTAAACATGAAGTTATATTCAAATCTTTCTGGTCGTACGTTTTTTAGCCATTGATCCTGGTTGGGCTTTTGTTGTTGGAACATTTGATTTCGGACGCAAGTAATTGAAAGAATTTCCAATATTTGGAGAATGACAGAAGTGTGCAAGTGTAGGTTAGTTTTATGAGGAACGTTTCAGGACTTTGAAATGTACCCGGCTGGTTAAAGGCACTTTAAAGCGTTTCAAACATAAAAAAACAGCGTTTTTCAGAAGTAGATTTTGTTCCAGTTCTGTTTGGGGTTTCGGTTTTTCAGGCTTTTGAGACCGTTAATGATGTGACAGAAGGTTAAATCAGGTCTTTAGTGTGCTTCATTCAAGTTGTCTGAGGAGACTCTATCAACTCCAGTGAAGACATTTAGGGTACATTCTACATCAAAAAAACATGTACATATATTATAATGGTTATGTAAAAATAATGGTTATGTTACTTTTAAATGATTGTCAGTTGTTAATATTTGATCTTGATCTTATTTGTTTTAGATAATCTTTTTTTGTGAACAATAAACAATGAGAATGATTGTAAGGAATTACCTTCTGTGGTTTGCTTCTTCTACAATATGCGGTTGTCAGATAGATATTTCACTGTGGTGGCTTGTCTGGTGGGAATGTCTAAATGCGCAATTAAACCTGATTTAAAAGTAGTTGTGCACCAGCGCCGCGTGCCGGAAATAGCTTTATCTCCAAGCTCACAACCCTATTCTTTTGTATTTCTTCTTTTGCACCGAGCGCCACGTTACGAGCTTGTAGATCTGCTATTTTGCAAAATCATGAAAATTTGTGCAAATCTTTGAATATATATATATATATATTTTTTTTTAAAGCGAACATTTGTAACTCAAATCTTTGCTTCTGGGGGGTCCCTGGAACAAAACATTATGAGACGGGGGTCCACGTCCAAATACATAATCTAAAAGTATAGTACAGTATGTTGCTATATCAGAGGTGCTCCAACTTTTTCATGTCACGGACCCCCAAAATTATATGTATTTGGCCGCGGACCCCCATCTGAAAATATTTAGTTTTTATTTTACTCAAAGTCACTGAGGCTAAGGAATATTGGAACACATTTTATACTTGTTTTCACCACTTAAACCCTATACTTTGTTGACCTGGGTCCCTCAGGGCTCTATCCTTGGCCCTCTGCTTTTGTCCTTCTAAATCATCACAGCGAGTGCGTGTGTCCATATGCTTTCTAGCCCCGCTTGGAACCTCACTCGCCACGATAGCTCCGAGATGAGGCCCCGCTGTCTCAGGTCCCGGCAGAGGTAGAGTCTGTCCAAACGCACTGAAGATCACCTTTTTTCGCAACATCGTATCCAAAAAGTAAAGGTAGTCCGAGAAACCTACAGATGTTTGACATTTCGCCGTGGTTTTGGGATACGATACGATGTGGCAAAAAAGGTGATCTTCACTGCATTTGGACGGACTCTACCTCTGCCGGGACAGCGGGACCTCATCTCGGAGATCTCGGGGGCTGCATTCATGCAATTGTACATTTGAACGCGTGCAAACACATGGAGAAATGTTCAATTGCATGAACTTAATAGTGTGTGTGTGTCTGTCTGTCTGTGTGTCTGTCTGTGAACAGCTACGGCCCTATTCCAGACCAATCTAAAGCCGCACCCATTAACCATTACCTGTGATTGTCTACCCAATAACTGCGAAATACGGATAACGGAGCCGGCACTGTCCCTAAACCCTATTCTGCACTTGCTAAACCCGCTCTGCATTATGCCGATTCCATTATTTGCGCACGGAGGTGTGGGCGTGTTGTTGCTATATCCCCAAAATTGATATTCTACCCACACACCTTTGGGAAAGCGCACAGCGGCCTCTAAAACCACCCGCAGTGCCACTTGGTTTGTAGAGTGCGCATAACCCAAACTGCACATACTTTTGGTGCTCATATCAATCAAATCAAATCAAATCAAAGTTTATTTATATAGCACGTTTCATACATCAAGTGCAGTTCAATGTGCTTCACAGAATAGGTTTAAAAATAAAGATTAAAAAAACCCCGGAGGATAACAGCAAAAAAAAATATATATATATATATCCCCTGACGGGTATGGTCTAGTGCAGGGGTCTGCGGGACGTGTACCACCGGTCCGCGAGAAGGAGGGCGGGAATTCCAAGTTTTCCCCGCCGTCAATCTATAAACTCGCGTCGCCAAGATTTTCCAGAGACCGGAGAAAAGTTGAGTCGGTCACATGGAGATACCAAGTATTCGTCAGTGATGTCACTGTGGTTTATAAACAGCTTTGTCCGTATTACTTCCTGCTTCATAACAGCGTCATAGTTGAATCCTTGCTATCTTTATCTTTGCCTTTGTTTCAACGTGATTATTATTTCATGTCAACATTCAAGTACAACTATCAGAAGATGTAACCCAGGTAAAGTAATGCGTAATGCAAGTTTAACTAAAGGTTTCCACCAGTCCAAAGTCATTTCTGATACAGACATAATTACCGTATGATGAATTACAGTACAGTGGTTGCTCACCAGGAGCACTTAAAATCAAATCAAACTTTATTGATATAGCACATTTAAAAACAACAAATGTTGACCAAAGTGCTTCACAGGAGAGAACAACACTCAACATACACTTGTGACAAAAGAGTGTATGTTGAGTAAAAATTACTGTTAAATGTCTCTGATAGTAACTATTGCTATTATGTTTATCATTGTGTTTGTTCAGTAACAGCGGTCTCCACTTCTCTCCAGATCTTTGATAAAGAGACAATACATGTTCAGGTCAGGATTTTATCCAAAGAGGTTTTTGGAGGCTTTTGGAAGTGAAAACAAATTGGAAATATAGCTGCAAGCAGCGATAATATGGGGCCAGGAGAGAGAAAGAGAAATGATAATTCCTTTAACAGGTCAGTTCATGAAAGTCCTTGCGGTCTTGTTTCCAATGAGGGCCTGTGAGCAATTAGGGGTTAAGAGTCTTGCTCACGGACAAATTTCATCGACACATTTGCAGAGAGAGAGAGAGAGAGAGAGAGAGAGAGAGAGAGAGAGAGAGAGAGAGAGAGAGAGAGAGAGAGAGAGAGAGAGAGAGAGAGAGAGAGAGAGAGAGAGAGAGAGAGAGAGAGAGAGAGAGAGAGAGAGAGAGAGAGAGAGAGAGAGAGAGAGAGAGAGAGAGAGAGAGAGAGAGAGAGAGAGAGAGAGAGAGAGAGAGAGAGAGAGAGAGAGAGAGAGACATGGAAACGGAATAGATTGAGTCATGTTTTTTGCAATTCAACTTAAATGAGTCTGCATCAAGTGAGGCTTGAACCGGCAACCTTGCGATCGTGAGGCACTCTTAGGTAGCTGCAACACTACCTATAGTGCTATAGGTTTACCAATGAAGAAATTGTACATCTCCTCAGAAGCAAAACTAGTGAAAGTAGCCGATCTACAAGCTCACAAACCATTAAAAGTTGTCAGATTGTACATCGGCTATTTTCACAATGAAGTATGTTATACATTGAAAAAACATACTCTCATTGCTATCTGAAAAGTTGTGAGATTGTAGATCAGCTATTTTCACAATGAAGTATGTAAAAAACACTCAATTAAGTATTTCATGTTATCTTTAACAATTGCAAATGTATTCATTGATAGTCATGTTGTGTGAAATGCAACTTAGATGAAGTCTGCACCAAGTGAGGCTTGAACCTGTGACCTTGAGGTTGTGAGACATACACTTAAGCGGGACGCTATTGTACCAACAGACAAACCTCTGAAAAAAGAGATCACACTGATCATACAGTTTCACGCAAATAGCTGAAAAATCCTGGGTTTAAGTGTTTTTCAAACTGCTCAAGATTGCGGACAATCTAAGGGCGGTGCTTACTGGTCAACGTGATAGATGTGTTCCTCATTAGTCAAGGCACATGTGTAAGCAGGTCTAATGGCTGTCGGCCAAACGAGGCATGACTTTTGCCTGTTTAAAGTTTCAATTTTCAAAAAATTGCTATAGCGCCCCCGTTTGACCAATTGGAGTAAGATTGGTTTCAGTGATATTTGGAATGGCCCTTTACATTTCTGCAAAGTTTCAAAGAATGGTAAGTCTGCATGTATGTGTTAGGGGCAGATGAATAATTGTCATAAAACTGCAATATTCATTGGCTCATTAAAGCTTCATTTTTTCACTTATGGAAGATATTTTGCAAACCTTTTTTGGTATAGGTCCAAAGTTCATGTGTAAAAAGTTTCGTGCAGATTACTCAAAAATCCCAGGAGGAGATAGGTTTTAACTGTTTTTCATATAATTCAAAATGGTGGGAGATCTAAAGGTCAGAGGTCAAAAGTAAGAGTGTGAAAGTTGTTCAGCATGAGGAGACGCATGTGTGCATCGAAGTTTCATGGCTGTAGGTGAAACAGGGCATGAGTTGTACCTGTTCAAAGTTGTCATTTTCAACTGAGTGCTATAGCGCCACCTTTTGACGAAAGATTGTGAGATTTATTTTTTGATCGTTTTTCATGACCATCTATCATATGGCCGAGTTTCATAAAAAGCGACTGCACGGTTCAGCCAGAACTGGCAAAAACGGCAGAAGAAGAAGAAGAAGAAGAAGAAGAAGAAACGGAATAATGCCAATAACAATATGGGTCCATGCTGGAAGCCTGGCCCCATAACTAGAGTTTTCTCCCCTGATTGGATAAAATTGGCATCCTGGCCTGAAGATGTATGAAGAGCTGGAGAGATACAGGAGACCATTATTATAGGCCTACTGACCCTTGCAATGATTACTATCAGAATATAGATTTAACAATAATAATCATAATAAATAAATAAACAATATAAAAGACAATTGAACACATCACATCCCCTTCACCTCTGTTGGTCATAAACTCGGTTTAAACATTTATTATATATCTCTGCTGTCCGGCCGGAACCAGCTAACTCCAAAATGGTAATTGTTCAGGAAATGAAAAACAAAATATACATTTTTCAGAAAATGAAGAAAACCTTATATTTTTAAAACAAAGCAATACTGCCTCATCAACCTTGGTATTGTGAGTTTATGTAATAGGAGTCTCCATGTCTCTGCAGCTCTTTATTAAACAGAAAATGCATTTTGAGGTCGGGATACCGAGAGAGAGAGAGAGAGAGTTCTCAAAGTGGGGTTTTGGGTCGTTGGGGGTGTTCCAGGGGGTCCCCAGCAAAATGTGTTAATATAGCGTCACAATAATTTTAACCTTTTATACTTCAACAGATCTACAAGCTCATAGTGCGGCACCGAGTGCCGCGCTATGAGCTTGCAATGCGTTGTGATGCGACGCATTGCGAGCTTGTAGATCTGCTATTTTTGAAAATCGGGAAAATGTGCGCAAATCTTTGAATATGAGTATTTGAAGCGAACCAATCTTTGTTTCTGGGGGGGTTCCTGGAACAATTTTTTTTTAGATGGGGGAGGGAGTCCGCGGCCAAATACATACTCTATATCAACTCAGGGATTTCACTGCTTCTCTTCTTCTTCCTGTCGTGTGACGAAGATTCTCCCCCTGATAGAAGGAGAGAGAGGAGCGCTATATACACGGCTTCCTTCAGTGTGGTTTCCTGTGTGGGAGGATGTGAGATGAGAGACATGGGGAGGTGTGCAGCAAACGCTTTTCTTTCTCGCTTCGAGGCCTGCGCGTCTGCAGCATGGCTCTTTCTCGCTCTGATATGTGTGCACCCCGGAGGTGTGATAGTCAGGGGTGTTAAGTATTTAAGTACATTTACTCAAGTGTTGTATTTAATTACAGTTTTGAGTATTTCGAATTTTCAGTGCTTTTTTACTTCTACTCCGCTACATCCCAGAGGCAAATATTGTGCTTTTACTGCACTACAATTATTTGAAAACTTTAGTTACTGGTCTTTTTATAATCATTACAAAATATACATTAACCACTTCAGCCCTATATACATTTTGGCCATTTGAAAATAGCAGATCTACAAGCTCGCAATGCGTCGCGATGCGACGCATTGCGAGCTTGTAGATCTTCTATTTTCAAAATGTGTTTACATTTGTAAACTTGTGAAATGTGGACGTTCTGCCTAATGAGTACTTTCTACTTTTGGTACTTTGATTAAATGTTGATACCAATACCTTTGTACTTTTACTCAAGTCAATTTTGAATTCCCGACTTTTCACTTGTAACAGAGTACGTCTACACTGCAGTATTGATACTTTTACTCAAGTAAAAAAATGAGAGTACTTTTTCCACCACTGGATATGCATCCAGAGGTGTGATAGTAAGAGGCGACGAATCATACAGAGGGCGTTTTGGGGCGGCAGTGTAGCCGCAGCACACAAACAAATCTGACCTTTATAGCTTTATACTGTTCTAAGAAGTGGGCACGTTCCCTGGCAGTCCGTTAGTCACCCGTGTGTTTTTTTTTTTGCGGTTGGCAACACGCTCGTCTCTATAGGAGACCTTTGACACTGGGCACAGGCGCCTTTATCATGTCTCATTGGTTGTACTCAGCAGTGGTGGAAGAAGTACTCAGATATTTTACTTAAGTGAAAGTAGCAATTACCACAATATAAAACTACTCTGTTACAAGTAAAAGGCCTGTGTTCAAAATGTTACTTGAGTAAAAGTACAAAAGTATTGGCTTCAAAATATACTTAAAGTACCAAAAGTAAAATGTTTTAAAACATGTTTGAAAATAGCAGATCTAAAAGCTCACAACGCACAAAGATGACTTATTTTCTATCAATTACACACCCCATGGAGACTTGAATTCATGGAGAGTTTTTTTTTTGTTTTTGTCACATTCCTAAGCCAATAATTTTATGACCGGCAGAAACATGCTAATGTCTCCGGTAGGAGACTCAAAGTTGACTCTTTGTGTCTCCTAAGGGAGCCGCCACCGGTCATCAAATTATTGGCTTAGGAATGCGACAAAAACCATCAAATCTCTAATTTTTGTGGTGAACTATCCCTTTAATGTGCAACATTTTCTCACTCGATAGTAAACAAACCAACATACAGTATAAGTGTATACGCTACAGGGTATCTGCACATTTCTAAAGTTACAATTTAATGACGTTTAAGACCTTTTTAAATGCCACATTGTCAAATATTATGTAAGAAAGAGGCAAACATTGTGAAAATAGTCGATCTACAAGCTCACACCGCCTCGTGTTGTGAGGCGTTTGGAGCTGTGAGCTCGGCTCTATTGCAAATTAAGTGGGTTGTGTGTGGGTTTTTTGCCGAGTGGGAGAGTGGGGTTTGATCCCAGCTCTGTGCCGAATCACTGCACTTGGTTGAGCCCCGGTGTTGTGCATCGAAAATGGCAAGCAGACCTAAAAGCCTTGACATGGTTAAGTATAGAGATCAGGCAGGAGTGAGTCAACTGAGGGAAAGGTCGTCCGGTTGCTGCAGTATCTGGTAGTAGCCTATCTTGATCAGTCTTCACTGCTGCAGGAAGTCAAAACGGTTTCCTTCAGTCAATATGCTATTAAAGTTGATACTTTTAATCTTCTTGTCCAGGGAATTTTAAGACGGCGAATTGTTACGTTTTGTTGCTATTCATCGGATCTTCTCTTCTGGGTTGGGGGGGGGGGGGTCCCTTAGATGGGAGGCAGCCAAATATACTACCGGTATATCAATTTGAGGGTGGGTCCTTATTTGAGAACTTTAGAAGGCATTTGTAGAATCAGCCTCTGTCTTAATGGGTTTCAGAGTGAAGGAGATTTTTTTTTAAAGGAGAGGGCCTAAAAAAATAACTCATCTAAATTAAAACTACAATAAAAAAAAAACGATAACTAACTGAAACTGTATTTCAGTTTAAATACAGTGAAATTATAGCCAAAATGCCCTAAGTTTTCGTTTGTGGTTTTTATTACATGATACTTACCTTTTCAATCCTGCCCCTCACAAATAACCCAAAGTATAAAAAAACTAATAAGAACAAACTAAAACTATTAGCATTTAAAAAAAATAAAAAACGAATAAAAACTAGCAAACCCGCTCTAAAAACAAATTTAAACTAGCTGAATTTAAAAAAAAGAAAAAAAAGAATCAAAACCAACTAAAACTAAGCTTAAATGAATAATCCCAAACTCTCGTAAACCTTGGTGAGAACCAAGTGAGATGAGCTGATTGGCGGTGGTTGGCTGAGTGGCTGCATCCTCTGCTGACAGGGAGGAGGGGCTGGGGGTGGCAAGCAGACACCGCTTGCTGCGCTGCAGGGCTCAGATGCTGAGGCGGAGACGAGAGGAAAGGGTAGAGAGAGGCTTGAAAGGACTACTTTTTTTATTTCTTTTTTTTTTGGTTCAGTTTTTTTTTTTTAAGAGAGGGATCTTAAACTGAGGAAACGGTGATGGCAGATGTTTGGTGGAAATAACAGGTATTTTAACGGTATTGTCGTCGCTTTTTTTGCGGGGGGCTGGGGGGGACGACGCTCAGCCAAGGCTCCAAACCACACTCTCGTTACCGTGAGCCGTCTCATCATCATCGTCAGGTGAAGGTAAAGGGCTTTCTTTTTGCCGTATTGTCACTGTCAGGCAGAAACCTCCATATTTTAACATTTTTGTGTTTTTTTCCTGTAAATTAACGCCCTACTACCGCGTCACACAAAAGCATCAAAAGTAGCAGATCTACAAGCTCGAGCTTGTAGATCTGCTACTTTTGATGCTTTTGAATTTGAATACTGAAAAGTAACATTTTTGGCAATTTTTTTAGCTTTCCACCCGACAGAGGCAACATTTAACCCATTTAACCCGGCAAATGCCTCAAAATGAAAACGTAAAACGCCAAATTGACACGCATAATGGCAAAATGTGTCTTGAACTTTGTCGGGTCACACTCTTCTTGACACGTTGATTTGTGGTCATAATTGTGTCATTCTATCTTCCTTTTAGTTTTTTACCACTGAAAGCTGTGTACCTTTGACGTACGTCAAAACGGTTTGATTGTGTAGCTGTGTGCCATCCTCACACCTGACCCAAATGTCAAGTGGGTACACAGAGACAAGATGGCTGCCACTCAGGGCTGACAATGGCACGCCGTTGGAACGCTTGTGAATGCCATTGTCTTTAGTTGAGTTTATTTTCCACCGTCACTTGAGCTGTAACGTAGTTTAAAGGGATAGTTCACCCAAAAATGTATTCGTTTTTGTCGCATTCCTAAGCCAATAATTTGATGACCAGCGGACCGGTATAGGCAGCGGTTCCGGTAGGAGACACAAGGGAGACTCTTTGTGTCTCCTACCGGAACCGCTGTCGGTCATCAAATTATTGGCTTACTAAAAATATCCATGAATTCAAGTCTCCATGGAGTGACTAATCGATAGGAAAAAAAGTCATTTTGGGGGTGAACTATCCCTTTAAGGCGATCGAAAAGGTATATAGACTGAAGCTAAGAGCTTATATATTCCTGTCCCTCTTGTTCTTGAGTTTCAAACACTTTGTAGGCGGTGATGATTCAAATGCAACCCCTTACATCCTATACTGTACAAGGACCCCCAAAATTATATGTATTTGGCCGCGGACCCCCACCTCAAATATTTAATTCCAGGGACCCCCCAGAAGCAAAGATTTGAGTTACAAATGAACACCTTTTCTCGTTAAAATGGATGTTTTTTAGTTGCTTATCCATGCGGTGTGTGTGTGAGGCTGCAGCTGTTTAGGTGTCTGAGAAGCAGAGAGATGAACCACAGTGGTGAGAACGGCTCTAACAGAGGAAATGAATAGAGTTCATGGTTTCCACCACGTGTCATCTGCAAAAAAAAAAGAAAACTGCAATTTATGCTTCTTCCTACGGCGAGTGTCGCTCGCCAAAAATAGCCGATCTAAGTCATTAAATCTAAGTCAGGGGTCTTCAACAGGGGGTCCGGGACCCTTATACGGCCCTGCCAAGCCAAAGTGCAGTAACTACGGGGGAAAAAATCACTGGTTTAAAAGTGATTCAGCTGGTCAGCCAAATGAGATATCGGCATATAAGTGATATTATAATAAATGTACATCTGTTCTTGAGGTATTTGTTCATCCCCCAAAATCATGAAGGCTAATTTGACCTTTGGGATACACAAATAAGTGGGTGTGTCCAAAAACGTACTCACTGCACTTAACCCATTAAGACCTCGAACGCATCTGTGTCACTTTAGATGTCTTTGGCTATTCAAAAATAGCAGATATCTACAAGCTCATAGCGCGGCACCGAGTGCCGCGCTATGAGCTTGTAGATCTGCTATTTTTGAAAAATCTTGAAAAAAAAAGAAGAATATATATTTTTTTTTAAGGTCAGGTCTTAATGGGTCAAGCTTGGCAGGGCAGGGCAGGTCTGACATTATTAGCCTGGCATGGCCTAATATCACTGCGTAGATATTATAGTCTGGAATCTGCATTTCAAGGGATGGATACAAAAAATGCCTCTGGCAATAAACCCGCCCCAAATTTGCATACTGTGTGCCCCACAACTTCGGGGGAAGTGAAATCCAATCACAACCAAGCGAGGCCAGACTAACCTGCAGAGGGCTATATTTATATATATATATATATATATATATATATATAATTTTTTTTTCACTGGCAGATTTCGTCTGGTTTCCAGCCTAGAACTAGCCTGGTAAACCCCCCCCCCCTCCGGAAATCTCATTTGCATTTGATTTCAGGAAGGAGTCTGGGATTGCACGGGGAGTAGAGCTGCCCGGTCGCTGCGTTTGCGAACCAATCAGCGGCTGCTAGGGGCGGGCTCATCCATTCACCTGCCAAGTATCGTGAAAAAATGAAACGCTGTTTTTGTCATAGATTCTGCTACCAGAGTCTCAGATGGAAGTAGGCTGTGAAACAAAATGTGTGTCGCAAGCTTCTTCCATTTGACAGGTTAGTCAGGTTAGCCTAGAACATCGCAGCCAAAAATTCTAAAATAGCAGATCTACAAGCTCACCGCACGTCGCACTGCCACGTGCTGTGGGCTTGTAGATCGGCAAAGAGGTTTGGCGTAGAGGGAAAAAGAGCGGACCAAGTACAAAGCCAAAGGTCAAGTTTACTAAGTAGGTCTGAAAAATACACTGATGACAGTCTATGAAACTATTTATGAAATCTCTGAAAAGGTTTAATCTGCAACACAATGTTATACAATATGTAGTGTGTGTGGGGGTGGGTCCCTGCTTTATCGCTCTCTCAGCTAAGGGGGTCCTTGACCTGAAAAACGTTGAAGACCCCCTGATCTATAAGTATTCGAGTGCCACAGTTGAACTTGTCCTTGCAGCAGTGTGGATGTCACCATGGATGTGAGCTGGTGGCTGGTGGTTGGAGCCGTCTTTGTCTGCGTCGTCGTCCTCACTTCTCTCTGCCTCAACTGTGGAACCAAAGGCCCACTGGGTGAGTAGACTCGTGATCCTATATTTAAAGCCTCACCTGTAACGTTTTTAAACAATTAAGACCTGAAGCCGATTCTACATGTCTCCTAAATCTCAACAGTATTCTGAAAAACGTATGTTTCCATATCAGTGGTGCTCAAACTTTTTCATGTCAAGGACCCCCAAAATGATATGTATTTGGCCGCCGACCCCCATCAAAATATGTTGTTCCAGGGACCCCCCAGAAGCAAAGATTTGAGTTAAAAATGTTCGCTTTAAAAATATATATATTCAAAGATTTGCACACATTTTCACGATTTTTCAAAAATAGCAGATCTAGTGCCGCGCTATGAGCTTGTATATCTGCTATTTTTGAATAGCAGATCTACAAGCTCATAGCGCAGCACTCGGTGCCGCGCTATGAGCTTGTATATCTGCTATTTTTGAATAGCCCAAAGTGTAAAATAATGCTTTTGAGCTCAAAATCTAAAAATGACACAGTTCCAGGTTTCATTAATGGGTTAATGAAAAAAAATGTCATTTTGTCCAATCTGTATGGTAATGTTAATACAATATAACTTGTGCATAACATTACGGTCATTTAGCAGACGCTTTTATCCAAAGCGACTTACAATAAGTGCATTAGGTAGGCAAGAAAACTACTAATCACCAGAAGTCTTAAGTGCATTCTCTTCCAAAACAAGCAACTAAGAGTATACTGTACCTAGCGCTAAGGTAAAAGTGCAATATATCAGCTACCTACTTTCTTAACAGATGAGACTAATAGGAAAATCAAATGAGTAAGAGCTAAAACCAATACAAACCAATTATATGCAATTGGGGTGGTTGTATTTTGTCTTCCTGCTCTTCTATTGAGACATTTAGATCGTGTCAGAGGTCATGTCTCACCTAGACACAGGATCCGACACAAATTTTGACCCTGATGGTCAAGACTCCATTTATCCCCTGGACCCCTGATGCAAGCAGGCAGGCTATATTAGCTCAATGGTGAAAATGTCAGCACTTAAAGCAGGAGACCGCGTTCAAATCCGGGGTAGAAGAGGAAAGTTACATAGTGTAGCTTTAAGGCAGTGGCTTTTAACACCCCTTTATCCATATTTTATGTTGGCTATTCAAAGATAATTATGTAGAAAATATGTAGATGCAGATGTACAAGCTCTCAGCGCGTCACTTCGCACCCCGCTGAGAGCTTGTACATCTGCTTTTTTTGGAGAAAAAAAAAGGAAATATCCGTTTCAGATGGAGGTCTTTGGCATGAAAAAGTTTGAGAAGTAACTGATTTAAGGTTGTTAACCATTTTATGAAGAGAAGTTCTCTCCCTTTAGCCTGATTCGTACATGTGACGCGTTGATTAGCTTGTAGATCTGTTTTTTTTGGGCAAGTGATGCCATCATATGACTGGTTTTTCATGGATCGTTGAGTTTTTAACCCTATCGGTGAGAGCATTGGGGTCTAAGAATGACATGAAGAAAAAATTATAATCCCTGTCAAAACTGAAGCAAGAAATGTGTATTCTTTGCTACCTTTTTGTTTACAAAACGGACCACCCTCTCTAGGTAACTAGTTGGTTTTTTTTGTTTGAACTTCGAATTAAAGGCGCACTTCGGACATTTTCAACCTTATATTCATAGAATTGATCCTCACTAATGCTCATTAACAGTGGTTCCAAATTATTTTGGGGGGTCCCCAGATGATTAGCTTAATGTGCAACATTGTTTTCTCACTCAACAGTAAACAAACCAACATACAGTATAAGTGTATGATGGGTATCTGCACATTTATAAAGTTACAATTTAATGACTTAAAACCTTTTTAATACCAAATTAGCCAAATAGTCAAATATTACCTAAGAAAGAGGCACATGACTGTATAGTGAAAATAGCCGATGTACAAGCTCTCAACGCCTCGCAGTGCAAATTGGACGAAACCCGCAGTGCAAACAACTCATATACTGTACCATGCTAAGGGGGCTGGGGATTCTCTGGTAAAAGTTTCGAGACGATTGGACATCGGGATCACTGAAAGAGACGTGTGTCCGGTCGGCCATTTTGCAAGTTTGGCCATTTCCGGTTGGCCTGGCCTAACGGGACCATCACTAGTCAATTTCCCTTGGCCCAAATAGTTGGGCCCAATATGTGGATTCAAGTCTATTTGAGCATATTACTAAATATATGCCTTGTAATATGCCTACAGTACAATTCCAAGTGCTTATCAGGGTGGGGGGCAGTGGTGGAAAAGGTACTCAAATGTTTTAATTAAGTAAAAGTATCAATACTGCAATTACTCTGTTACAAGTATAAGTTCGGAATCCAAAAATTACTTGAGTAAAAGTAAAAAGTAGCGTAAGTATTGGTATTGGTATATCAAAATGTACTTAAAGTACCAAAAGTAAAAGTAATGTTTGAAAATAGCAGATCTACAAGCTCACAATGTGCCGCGATGCGACGCGTTGTGAGCTTGTGGATCGGCTATTTTCAAATAGCCTCTGTATAAAATATGGCTAAAGTGGTTAATGTATGTTTTATAATATAATAATTTATATCTGCTAAGTAACTAGTAACTAAAGTTTTCAAATAATTGTAGTGGAGTAAAAGTACAATATTTGCCTCTGAGATGTAGTGGAGTAGAAGTAAAAGTATTGAAAATGGGAAATACTAATAGTTACTTTCCACCACTGTTCTGGGCTGGGGGGGTCGCTGTCTGAAATGTTTTGGAACCCTTGCATTATAAGATGGCACCATTTCTGTCTACTCTGTGTCTCATTGATGGGCTGTGGGACAGTTCAGAAACCTGGGGGGGGGGGGGGGGGGGGGGCTGAATACTACATAGACACGTGCTCTGGACCGTGTGTGTGTGTGTGTGTGTGTGTGTGTATACTGAAACCCGTATCTTCTTTATAGGGTATATCAACAAAACATTTTGAAAACGCTCCTGTTTAATTACCGAACTGTTAAAAAAAGAAAGAAAAACAGCTATATATTTCAGAAAACTCACAAACAGAAAGGGTCAGTCTCGATTGAATCAAATTAAATACTTTTCCATATACTCTTCATACTTGCGTAGGAACCCAAGTAATCCAATAATCAAGATGTGTGTTCTTTTTATTGCCTATAATGACCATGGCCAAAATAGGGAATGATTTTTATATATATATATATATATATATATATATATATATATATATATATATATATATATATATATATATATATATAAAAATCATGATTTATATATATATATATATATATATATATATATATATATATATATATATATATATATATATATATATATATATATATAAATCATGATTTTTATATATATATATATATATATATATATAAAAATCATGATTTATATATATATATATATATATATATATATATATATATATATATATATATATATATATATATATATATATATATATATATATATATAAATCATTCCCTATTTTGGCCATGGTCATTATAGGCAATAAAAAGAACACACATCTTGATTATTGGATTACTTGGGTTCCTACGCAAGTATGAAGAGTATATGGAAAAGTATTTAATTTGAGTAATTTCCAGGTCTGGGTAAGTGGAAAAAAGAAAAGAGAGTATGGGAAAACATGTGCTTCCAGACTATAGCCCCTATTCTGTTTATAAAATAAACACTTTAGAATTTCCAACACTTGTTTGAACATTCATGCAGTCATGTAGCCTAATTATGACAAAAGTAAACAGGCTATATTTTCTGCATAAGGAAACCTGTCATTGGATCAAGACAGTATTTTATCGATTCTGGCAATTGAGTATCTACTGTATGACAGCTTTGGACACTTCCCCAAATAGTGTTTGGAGTTCCATGTTTAAGGCCCTGTACTTCTCCATAAATGTACAGATTCAAAATATAAGTGCTGGGAACGCATCTGTGTAACCACTTTACCCATTATTTTCATACTTTGGCTATTAAAAAATAGCAGATATACAAGCTCATCTTGTGCCGCACTATGAGCTTGTAGATCTGCTATTTTTGAATAGCCAAAGACATCTAAAGTGACAGATATGCGTTCCCAGATTGAATGGGTTTACAGGTAAGCACTTAAAGGGGAAATCCACCCATTTTCAATATTTAACTATGTCATTAATATAGCATAAAGGAGTTGTGTGGAAATAAGAAAAAAGTTCCCCCCTTTCTGTGTTGCCTTGAACTGGAGGATTGATTGTGGGTTTAACATTGCAAATTACAACGTGATGACTCATCATGTTGTAATTTGCAATGTTAAACCCACAATCAATCCTCCAGTTCAAGGCAACACAGAAAGGGGGGAACTTTTTTCTTATTTCCACACAACTCCTTTATGCTATATTAATGACATAGTTAAATATTGAAAATGGGTGGATTTCCCCTTTAAGTCATTTAAACAAACTCAATTTAAATTTCACTGTAAGGGCTAGAGTTACAAGACTTGAAGGGGAGGTTCATAATTTAGTGCAAAATTATTAAAAAAAGAATTACACCAGTGGCGCTATAAAAGCCCCCTTTACGTTTTGGCCTATAACTCCTCACTGAGCATTTTTCGGGCTATTTGACGTCTAAAATACGTCTAAGGGCTAGGCTATAATTGGTATAACAGTGAAAGTTTTTTAGCGGTCTAGGCTTAGCCTAGACGTTGATTAGCTTTTTTTTAAGCGTCTATTTATAGACCGTCTATATTATAGCCGTTGAAATGACGTCTATAATATAGATGTCTATATTCAGACGCTTAAAAAACTTTAGACCAATTATAACCCGGTTTTAGACGGAGGTCTAATAGCCGACTATGGCTCAGTGGGTCTTGAACCGTAGGTCGTAATATACAAATATTTTCCCCCTAGATTCCTTGGGTCAAGAAAGACGCAACTCCCCATATAGGCCAAATATATATTAAAAAAATCACACCCAGTGTGAAGTGGGCGGTGTGGTCATCACAGTGGTCATCACGGTGATGGAAGCTCACTTGAAAAAAAAAGCTTTTTTTTTTTAAGTGCATAGTCCTATTTATAGGTTATTAATTTCCTCATGTGTCTCGCTAGAGTCAGCCAATAGAGTCAGCCAATCACAGTACAGCTAGGGGTGTACTAATGCTAGGGGTGTACTAATTATGAGCCAATCACAATACAGCAAAGGGTGTACTAATGAGGTGTCCCAACCCCACTTATAGGGGCGGCTACACCGCCCAAATATATATTATATATAACGATTTGCACACATTTTCAAGATTTTTCAAAAATAGCAGCCAATGCTCATAATTGAGCATTGCTGACAACTTTGTGACATCATAGTTATGACGTGAGTGTCAAGACAGCCTGATTAATAAATGTGGACCGCACAGACGGCAAATGGCAGTGTTGAGACAGATAGCCTGCGAGCGCGTGACCCAGAAAGCCTCCACAAGCCTTCACAGGGAACTTTTCCAGCAGAGATCGATAAACCTTATTTTCCGCTGGTAATCACACCATAGCCTTTCCTGGATGGTAAGGTTCTGACCTTACCATTAGTTAAATGCCTGGCCCATCACAGCCCATGTGTAGCGGCAGTTCTGTCAATGATCTGCCGCTCGAGTCAATGAGCCAGAAACGAGGAGACACAGAAGAACTGAGATCTCGGAGGAATCAACAGTTGGCCAAGACTGTAGCTCAAACACCAATGAAGAAACATCATCTGACATACACACGAAAGAAAACCCACATCTGTAAACTGTGTGAAAAGAGCTTCAATGACTCGAGTAATCTTACAAGACACCAGCGTCTCCACACTGGGGAAAAGCCTTTCCTCTGTAAACAATGCGGAAAGGGTTTCAATGACTCGGGTAACCTGAAGACACACCAGCGTCTCCACACTGGGGAAATACCTTTCCTCTGTGAGATATGTGACAATATGTGACCTTTCCGCTGTAAAGAGTGTTACAAGACCTTTAGTGACTTAAGTAATCTGAAGAGACACCAGCGTCTCCACACTGGGGAAAAACCTTTCCTCTGTAAACAGTGTGGCAAGACCTTCAATGTGTTAGATGGTCTTAGGAGTCACCAGCGTCTCCACACTGGGGAAAAACCTTTCCTCTGTAAAAAATGTGACAAGACCTTCAGTGTGTTGAGTAATCTTAAGAGACACCAGAGTCTCCACACTAGAGAAAAACCTTTCATCTGTAAACGGTGTGGCAAGAGTTTCCGTCTCTTAGGTAACCTGACGACACACCTGCGTCTCCACACTGGGGAAGAACCTTTCCTCTGTAAACAGTGTTACAAGACCTTCAATGAGTTGAGAAGTCTTAAGAGACACCAGCGTATCCACTGTAAACAGTGTTACAAGACCTTCAGTGACTTAAGTTATCTGAAGAGACACCAGCGTCTCCACACTGGGGAAAAACCTTTCCTCTGTAAACAGTGTGGCAAGACCTTCAATGTGTTAGATGGTCTTAGGAGTCACCAGCGTCTCCACACTGGGGAAAAACCTTTCCTCTGTAAAAATGTGACAAGACCTTCAGTGTGTTGAGTAATCTTAAGAGACACCAGAGTCTCCACACTAGAGAAACACATTTCCTCTGTAAACAGTGTGTTTAGGTCACCTGACAGCACATCAAGCACTGGGGAAAAATGTCTGTATCCGTCAGCCTGCACGGCTGAGGAGAACACAGAAATCCTCAGTGTGTTCGGGAGATTGTTCCCTGATTGGCCAACCCAAACTGTTGGCTTCACAGGTTGGCAGAGCGTTTTTTGTATCGCTGAGGACCCAAGGAAGTGTGGTTTCCTGTGTGAACTCGGCCGGATTGGTGGTTCCTCCAAAATATCTATTTGAAGATAATCAGCATGACCAACGTCATAGATTGGCCTTTTTACTATCATAAATGGGTACTGCGTGTCTCTCCCTCCAGTAGTCATAAACGACACAGAGGTTCTCCATACTGATAGATTTATTCAAGCACTCTTACGGCTCAAATACACCAACGTCGAACTACATGAAATAAAGAATAAACAAACAAACACTCGCATTAACAACAGAAACATAACACACATTGTACAAACAAACAAATGTGAAACAAAAGCAAATACAACTAGAAAATGTGCTCCTCGGAGCACAGGTCTCCGCCAGTACTGTTCCTGATTAATCCTGTCTAACCTATTTATATTACATATTGTCACGTGTCACTTGACCAATGTTAGCTTGGCTGATGGAAGCTCACTTAAAAAAATATAAATGATTTTTTGAAGTGACACACCTATTTATAGGTTTCTATTTCGTCATGCGTCTCGCTAGCCAATCAAAGCACATCCTTTCAACATATTGTCACGTGTCACGTGAAGCTTGACAAATGATAGCTTGGCGGACACACGGAAGGACGGAGACGAAAACATACTCTCCACCTCTGGCGGAGACAACAAACAAACAAACCTTGCTGGCTGCATATACAGTAGACTTACTAAGAAGGGTCCAAGTGCCCACGACAGACTCACAGTGCAATACAAATAATTTCATCAAACGTTCAAACCCATATAATGTTCAAGATTCGCTTCTTTAGGCATTAAAGATCCAGGACAAACACATACCTTCACTCACATCTCCACTCAAGGGAGGAAGTGCAGCCACTAAGGTGTTCCGAGTCCCAGCCATACCTTAAAAGGAGTTCATGGCTATGGGCATACAGAATTATATTTACATAAAGAACCAAAATGAAGAAATAAAATCATTACTCTGGCAGCTACACTCTCACCAAATCTTACATTTTTAGATTTCTTTTACCTTGACCTCTTTAAATCAAATATTTCCTTTTCCCCATTTGAAAATCAAGAACATTTCTGCTTCAAGCAATAACCTTTTTCTCTTCACCAACTTTATGTGGCTTCACTTGTGTCTCAACACTTTGACACTTTACCGTAGGTTTGAGAACCTTGTTGAGCACAACACTTACCCAGTCCGAGACCTCTGTCAGGCGTTCTACCAATTTTGCCCGCTCCCACCTTGACATGTGCTAGGGGTAGCGTTCGTCAGTAATTGACTTCCAAAGTTAGCGGGAGAGGCCCGTTTTACCAAAAACGCCAAAGATCACGAACGTAACGTCCGGTCAATTCCAAATTTGAATCACATGTCGAGGGTGGTTTACATTAGGGTTTAACATTTTCCGGGAAAATGGCAAATTTTAATTCCCGGGAATTTTCAGACCTTTTCCCGGGCTTCCCGGGAATTCCCATTAAAGGGTAAAAAAAAAAAAAAAGTGCCCACTAAAATGCATTTATATGTAGATACTTAATTAGCCAATTTTCCATCGAGGTGCCCAAATGTCCCTATTGTGTCCACCTATGAACTTGCACTAATAATGACTTAAGTTGATTTTTTAAATCATATAAATATAATATATAGTGCCCTGGCGGAGATCTGCCCTGTTGCACAGCAGCGGGTGAAGACAATTACTTAAACGAGGAGCTGCGCTGTGCGGCTGTGCACCCAAAACGCACTCAAACAATGTCAAACTCTAGCTGCTGAAATAAACGTTCCATTTGTATCATTATTGACAAGAGAATTTGCAAAATGATTATTTATTTATTATTTATTTTACACTCTACTTTTGTAGGATATTGATTTGATAGCCTAAACTTGTAATTTATTTGCGGTTATTAATTTATATTAGGCTACTTGCTGGCTATTAGAGACTCCATTTTGGGATGTTGGCTGTATGTTGTCAAATGTATTAATCTATATTTTGTTGTTGATCAAATGTCGGGTTTTGTAGTGTGATTTTGATGTGCACATGCATGCGCTGCCACTGACAATCAATGAGACAGACAGCTGTTGTGCAGTTCACTTGTTCTACTGGGTAGTTCTAGTAAAATGGTAGTTTGAACGTTCTAAAATGCAAGTGTAGGTAGGGTAGGCTACATTAATGATGATAAAAAAATCGGACCACATCGGTCTAATAGCCTCTCTCTCTCTCTCTCTCTCTCTCTCTCTCTCTCTCTCTCTCTCTCTCTCTCTCTCTCTCTCTCTCTTTCGCACGCGTGCGAGTCGCACGCGCTCTCTCTTTCTCTCTCTCTCTCTCTCTCTCTCTCTCTCTCTCTCTCTCTCTCTCTCTCTCTCTCTCTCCAGCTCTCCAGTCTGTCCTCTCTCTCTATCAAAAGCATTGCTTGGCTTGCGCGAATTTTAAGCTGGAATATAGGCTCGAAATTAAACCTACCTACTGTTTATGCAGCGTTTCACTTGATGTTGAATCTCAATAGTCAACTGGTGTCTACCGTATTGACAGCAGAGGAAACAGTGAAATCAGCGTGCGCAGGGCAGGCAGGGGGCATCACGGCCACTTGTGTTTTATTTTGTTCATTAGGCCTACTGTTACATTCAGTGCGTCCCATATTGGTTCACAACGGGACGATGGGACCCTGCCCTGGTCGGCAACCGGCAAGTAACTTGGCTAATTATAATAGTAATTCTTCCGCGCTGTAGATAGGCATTTCTACTAATTAGTATTCATTTCTAAGAAAAAAAGAAAAAAAAACGGGATCCCGGGGACCAAAGTCAGTTCCCGGGACGGTAAATAACCCCGTATGCCGGGAATCCCGGTGTTAAACCCTAGTTTACATAACAAACCCCCAAAAGAATTTCCACATTTTGCGCACAAATGCGCAAAATGTAACCGTTTGATGCAAAAACGTGATTTTTGCATCAAAATGAAACGAAAGTGATCTCAGGAGTGACGTGACTATGTAATCGGGCCGTTACATTTGTGGGAGGGGCCTGTTTCTTTAGTGGGAGGGGCCTATTTCCTCAAATCAAAACGGCATGTGTCACGAACGCGGGACCCGCGACCGGCGTTGGCGCAACCACACTTTGCAATTTCCCAGAATTGCGACAGAGAATTCTGGAAATTTGAGACTGGAAAAGTATGGAATTTTGAAATGTAAAATGTAAAAAGGAACTCAGCTTTGCAGGAAAAAGGAACGCAGCTTTATTTTTGAGGAAGTGGAGAGATGAGGAGCTCTATTGAATTTATTTAGCACAGCAATAAAGAAATAGTTTCTGACAATAATTTAGGTGAGAGAATATGCCCCCACTAATGTAGGATTATGCCAGACTGTCCAAATACCGGTAGACTCCCTTTGTAATTTAGTAATATTGACTGTACACACTTTTAGTTGCTAATCCATGCGGTGTGTGTGTGTCTGTGTGTGTCTGTGTGTGTGTGTGTGTGTGTGTGTGTGTGTGTGTGTGTGTGTGTGTGTGTGTGTGTGTGTGTGTGTGTGTGTGTGTGTGTGTGTGTGTGTGTGTGTGTGTGGAGGCTGCAGCTGTTTAGGTGTATGAGAAGCATACACCACAGTGGTGAGAACGGCTCTAACAGAGAAAATGAATAGAGTTCATGGTATATATTTAAAATGTTTCAAAAGAATGGGTGGAGACTGATAACCTGGTAAAGTGAGAGAGAGCGAGCGAGCTTGCTCTACAGTTATAAAGGACTTTGATTCAAAGTTATTCAAATGCAGTACTTAAAATGATCCCTGGCTAATGAGCCAAATACGCCTTAAGGGCGCGCTCCCACCGCACTTTTATTTTACCTCTGGGGCAGAATCTGCCAATGCTTTGTCAATGCAAATGCGTGGATTCTTGGAAAAAATCCACAAGATCAGGAATCCACGCATTTGCATTGACAAAGCATTGGCAGATTTTGCCCCAGAGGTAAAATAAAAGTGCGGTGGGAGCGCGCCCTAATACATTATAATTGCCCTCTATAACTAAAATGTACAATAAAAACACCTTAAATATTTTGTTGATCCTCAAACTTTCTGCTAAACCACTTAACTCCATCAAAGGGGGGTGGAGCCTGGAGTCTGCTAAACCAGCTAACTCCACCACCCTTTTGAGCTCCAACCTCATTGTGAGCTTGAAGGTCCATTCAGCTGTTCTTATCAATGATGAACAAAACCTCCTAACTCCACTTTTTGTTTATTTGTTTTTGTATTTATTTATTTATTTATTTATTTTTCATTTCCTGAAAAATTTACATTTTGGAGTTAGCTGGTTCCTGCCGGACAGCAGAGATATAGTTAATCTTTTACAAGTTAATAATGTCACGTATCCATGTGTGGTCCAGCCCTATGGAATGTTTTTAGCATGTTATAATAAAAAAAAAACGTAATACTTCCTAAGGTTAATATGAACATCAAATATCAATATAAATATTTGATATACATTTGTATATGCATTCCATAATGTCCAAAGGGCTGGACCACGCATGGACAAATGACATCATCAATCTGCGACGGGTGTTGTCCCTCTTCAGTAAAAGATGAACTATTTCTAAAATAAATACAATATTTAATTTATTATTATTATTATTTTTATTTTAGTTATAGAGGGCAATTATAATGTATTAAGGCATATTTGCCTTATTAACCTGGGATCCTTTTACTGTAAATACAATTTTGAGGTACTATTACTTTTGCTTGCTTGAGTGACAGTCCATTTTTCCAGTACTTTATACTTCTACTCCACTACTAGTAGGCAAATAAAACTGGCAAAAAGTTCGGAAACTTAACTTTGGTTGATCATTTCTCCCCTTTAATAATATCAATTGGTATTGTGTTTTATGTCGTTTTTATCGTTGATTAGTCACCTTAAACGAGGTACAGCTTGTAAGGATCGGGCATTCGTGGAATGAGCAACACAGCTAAACGTGTGGGTAGTGCCCCCCCCCCCCCCCAAAATTGCCAATATGCTTCTGTTGATAATCTCGAAGTGCCAGCCACACACCATTGACTGGCACACCTGCTGGCAATGTCAATGTGTGTGTGTGACTGGCACCTGAGCATGGGTTCTGCTACTTTGTTGAGTGTGCGTATGCTCCAAGCAGCAACACTGCCCCCAAAGATGCCACGTTTGTCCCTTCAGGATAAGGCCTGTGCAATAAGGCAAGCTGGTGTTCCGTTACGCAGATTATGCATTATTTGATGTCAGCCCTGGTACCATTTGCAGGCAGGTTGCAGGCAGGTGTGTGACCGGCACCTGAGCATGGGCCCTGCAACTTTGACATCTGTCTTTGGTACCGTTGTGCAAATCTTGCCTGTAAATCTCTGGTATCTCAGTGAAGCATGGGTGAGGAACCGGTCTTCTTGGGTTGTTGTCTTCCTTTGACTTCACCAGTCTCACAGAACTTGGTACTAAGTTTGTAAATGGTACCAGGGCTGACACCAAATAATGCGTCCACTCTGCATAACGGAACACCAGCTTCCACTTGCCCAATAGGCTCTATGCACAGCAGCCATATTGGAAATAAATCAGGCCTCTTCTTATTCCTTCACAGGTGTTACCAATGGTACTAATGAAGGCCCTGTTCCATTCTGTCCAGGGTGCTGATATTGTGCATGTTGGCTCACTAGAAACACTCCATTTCGGTTCCCAAATGGCCCCTTATGGTGGGTGTGTAACTCTGAGAGTGTACAAACACATTTGTACACTCTCAGAGTTATGGGGGTCCTTGAAAATAAGACAACCACTGTGACACACTAAATGGAATAGAGCCTTAATTAGTATTATTGGTAACACCTGTGAAGGAAGTAAGGAAGGGGCCCAATTCATTCCCAATATGGCTGCTGTGCATAGAGCCTATAAAGCATCGCAGTTGCGCAGAATCCGGGTGCCGGAAGTAAATACTCAATGCATTTTTCCCATTGACTTTTCCAAAAATATTTATATCAATGAATTTAAGCCTAGAATCAAGCCATCCAGGATTCTGGTGAATCATGACCATAAAACCTTTTTTTCTGTGATTTTTTAAATTTTATATTTAATGATATGATATACTATGTTTAATAAATACCCTTTGTTTTGCCGTTTTCAAAAAAGTTGTTTAACAGAATCAAACGTTTTATGGTCATGATTCACCAGGATCCTGGATAGCTTGATTCTAGGCTTAAATTAATTTATATAAATATTTTCGGAAAAGTCAATGGGAAAAATGCATTGAGTATTTACTTCCGGCAACTGGAAGTGGGCGGGAACTGCGACGCTCTATTGCACAGGTCTTATCCTGAAGGGACAAACCCACACGTTTAGCTGTGTTGCTCACTCCACGAATGCCCGATCCTTACAAGCTGTACCTCGTTGTAAAGGTGACTAAGCAACGATAGAAATGAAATAAAACACAATACCAATTGATATTATTAAAGGGGATAAATTATCGACCAAAGTTACGTTTCCAAACCTTTTGAGGGCCGTTTATAATACTTTTTAGTTGCCGTTAACTCTCTACAGATTCATTCATTTAATGGAAACCCCCTTCCCTCACGTGCCCTCTGAACCCCTATTTGAGAACAATGCACTCTGGGACAAATTCTGAGGTCCCCCTCAGACCCCCACCTTTAAGCTAGGAATTCTGGGATACGCGTGCACATCGCACAGAACAAAGAAGTGGCACTTTTGAGGCTGTTTTCTCAGCTCTGTATATCTGTGTAAGACATCACTCTATACGCCATATCAATTTGTAGCTATGATTTCCTGCTTTCATATGAAATTAAAAAAAACTGATGACTCTGTATTCAGCTGTAAAATGTAAAATGAGTCACATATGGCAAGCCAGCACACCCAACGCTGTTGTTGTTATCAGTGGTGTAAAGTAACTACTGTAAGCAAGTTTAAAATAGCCGATCTACAAGCTCACAACGCGTCGCGATGCGACACGTTGTGAGCTTGTAGATCTGCTATTTTCAAATATTTTGTACTTTTACTTTTGGTACTTACAGTACATTTTGATACCAATACTTTTGTACTTTTACTCAAGTAAATTTTGAATTCCGGACTTTTACTTGTGACAGAGTACTTCTACATTGCAGTATTGATACTTTTATTTAAGAAAAACATTTGAGTACTTTTTCCACCACTGCCCGTGACGTCATCCACGTCACTTTGTCAAAAGTACGGCGGCCCATTTGGGACAAAAACATTGTGGATTGTTTCCTGTCCATAAGAACGTTAGATCTCACCAAAAAAAAAAAAACAGCTATTCAAATACGCGATGTAGCGCATGGCCCATAGGCTCGGGTTTTTACCTGCGGTCGACTCGGAATGGAATTTTTCGACTGTACCACTCGTCCTAGGATATCATAATATCATATAAAAGGTGAGAAAACCGTCGGGCGGAATTCTCCTTTAAGCTAATCATCTGGGGACCCCCCAAAATAATTTAGAGACCCCCAGTTTTGGGAACCACTGGCCTATACTGGGAGTGTGCGTGCAAAATGTCCAACGGTCCAGCTGTGCTGAAGATTAGCTGCTGACAGTTACGCGGACACACGGCCTTTGGCCGTCGGAAATCTTGTTTGAAATAACAGCCCTCCTCTGAGACACAGAGTGAGTAGGCAAAAATTGTGCCATCTTATAATGAGCATATTAGCGAGGACCAATCACATGAAGATTGAAGGTCGAAAATGGTTGAAGTGGTCTTTAACCCATTAAGACCGGGAACGCATCTGTGTAATCTTTTGATTTCTTTAGCTTGTAGATCTGCTATTCTTTTTTTCTGAATAGCCAAAGAAATCTTAAAATGACACACAGATGCGCTATCTGGCTCAGGGGGTAGAGTGGCCAGGTAGAGTGAACTGGAAACCGCAAGGTTCCCAGTTCGATCCCGGGTTCCTCCAGAGTTAGTGTCGAAGTGTCCTTGAGCAAGACGCTGAACGCCTAATAGGCTCTATGCACAGCAGCCATTTTCAAGAAAAAATGGGCCTCTTCTGACTTCCTTCACAGGTGTTACCAATGATACTAATGAAGGCTCTGTTCCATTCTGGTCAAACAGAGTCAGCAGCTGATATTGTGCATGTTGGCTCACTAGAAATACTAGTGGGTCTCAAAGTGTGGTCCAGGGACCCTCATGGTTCCTTGAGAGGGTGTAATGGGGGTCCTTGAAATTAAAAAAGTTTGAGAACCACTGTGCTACACTAAATGGAACAGAGCCTTCATTAGTGTCATTCGTAACACCTGTGAAGGAAGCAAGGAAGGGGCCCAATTTCTGTCCAATATGGCTGCTGTGCATAGAGCCTATTGCTCCCGATGAGCAGGTTGGTGCCTTGCGTGGTTTCCTCCGCCATGTGTGTGTGAATGGGTGAATGTAATGCACAATCTATGTAAAGCGCTTTGGATAAAAGCGCTATATAAATGCACCATTTACCATTTAAACAATTATATCTTCCTTTCCCCCCTCTGTCTCCTCACACAGTCTCCATCAGCCAAACGACGGATGAGGAGTACATACAGTAAGACTTTTCTTCCTTTCATCTGAAACTCAAATGAATGCTATAGCAAGCTAAACACCTTGAAGTGGGCCTGCCGGCGGTCCGGGCACCTATTCACCTGTTTCCTAGGCTGTGTGTGTTCCACTTCCTGTCGATTTCATTGGATATCATTGGTCATCTGACCAGTTTCATTGGATTTCATTGGATCAAATCGACAGGAAGTGGAAAACACACAGCCTAGGAAACAGGTGAATAGGCTCCAAAGTATAGCCTGACGTGTGTTCGAGTCCCGATCCCGACGGCCTTTGCCGCATGTCACTCCCCATCTCTCTCTCCCCATTTCCTGTCAACCTAGTGCCGCGCTATGAGCTTGTAAATTTGCAAAAAATACATATCTATCGTGAAAATTTGTGCAAAACATTTGTCAAATATTTTGTTCCAGGGACCCCCAGAAGCAAAGATTTGAGTTAAATATGTTGTTTCATACATATTGAAAGATTTGCGACACATTTTCACGAAAAAATAGCAGATCTACAAGCTCATAGCGAATGGTTAAAGTGGTTAAAATCTAAAATGACTGATGCTTCCCCGGTCTTAATGGGTTAACACAATGTAACTTATACAATACTATACTGCCTTGCCGTGTTTGTATTTAGTCTCCCTGCTCTTCTATTGAGACATTTAGATCGTGTCAAAGGTCATGTCTCACCTAGACACAGGATCTGACACGAATTCTCCCCTGAGCAAGCAGGCTCTATTAGCTCAATGGTAAAAAAAAATCAGCACTTGCGAAGGAAACCGGGTTTAAATCCGGGGTAGAAGAGGAAAGTTACATAGTGCAGCTTTAATTATGACACCACATAAAAATGTAATATTTCCAGCAGATTTTGATTGACCATAGTTAATAAAACATCGACTGATGCACAAACTTGGACACATCATCAGTGTTGTTTCCTGTGTCCAAGTGGTATGCTACTGCCCAGTGGTCGATTTTGTCAACTAAAACTATGACGAAAAATGTTCGTCGACTACGACGAAAACTAAATAAAAACTAAGCTATGATGACTAAAACTAAGACTAAATATATTGACAATTTCGTCAACAAATAAAAACTAGACTAAAATGTTAGTGAGGGACGAGTGGGGAAGAGATCCAGTAGAGCTAAAAGACAAGTAATTTTATGTTTGGTAGCGCTCAGGTGTTGCGCTCTGAAAATAGCAGATCTACAAGCTCACAACGCGTCGCGCTGCGACGCGTTTTGGCTGCCATCAAGGCACCGCCAAAATGCATTTCAGTTGACTAAATCAACTGTAGATTTAGTCGACTATAATCTTATGATGTTTAGTCGACGAAACCAGACAAAAACTAAAAAAAATCAGATGACTAAAATATGACTAAAACTAAATGGAATTTTATTCGAAAAACTATGTCAAAATCAACAACACTACTGCGCACAAACATCTCATTCTGTCTGATCAAACCCTCCCTGCAGGTTTTACTGTAGCTTTTGAGTTCTTCCTCACAGAAAAAGAGGTACTTTGGGCTGGCAACCCTCTCCACCCCGGGTCGCCGTCTCTCCGGCCGTCCTCTGTCTCTCCAGATGTCACCACATAATATGATAGCCATATAATAACCCTTATTATTTTCTTGTTCTTCTTTTGACATATTTTCTTTCACATTCGGGACATTGTAACGATCAATAGACTCGGCCAAGATTTTCCCGATCGCAAAATCAGGATCTTCTTTTAAATTATTCCTATTAAAAAGGTTACCCAATGCAAAATGTGTCCGTATCATGTGTCTAATACTGCATATTGAATCAACTGTAGCTGATATATATTGAATGATGCTTTAGGTCCTCCAAGTATAAAAAAAAGGGGGGGAAGGGTAATCGGTATCAGCCCCCTAAATCTGTACACATGTTAACAATCATGTTGTCTCTTCTCTCCTCCACGCAGGTCACCCAACTTCAGGGTCATCCATCAATGTGAGTATAAAGAAATGATCGGTGGTGGAGAATGCGTCGCGACGCATTGTGAGCTTGTAGATCTGCTATTTTATTTTATTTTTTATTTGTATTTAAAAACTTGTGAAATTGGACATTCTGCACAATGAGTACTTTAACTTTTGATACTTTAAGTACATTTTTATGCCAATACTTTTGTACTTACTTGTATTTTTGAATTCCGGACTTTCATTTGTAATGGAGTAATTCTACATGCAGTATTGATACTTTTACTTAAGTACAACATTTTTGTACTTTTTCCACCACTGATCAAGGGCTTATCTGAAGATCACACCCAAAATCGGGGACAATTAGGGCTATCTCTCCAGGAGTGAGTGATAGCCCCGGACAGACATTTGTGGACAGACTTTTTTTTTGCTGCTGATGATTAGATCGTCTCTGTCGGGTGGAAACCTCATATGTTCAAAACTGCTATTTTTCAGGATTCTAAATCAAAATCATCAAAAGTAGCAGATCTACAAGCTCGAAACGCGGCGATGCGCGCCGCGTTTCGAGCTTGTAGATCTGCTACTTTTGATGATTTTGTGTGACGCTGTTGTGTGATCAAGTAGGACGCCAATTTAGGAATAATATATTTATGGGGGGACCCCCTGGAACCCCCCCCAAGGACCTCTGGCGGTCCCCAGACCCCCACATTGAGAACCAGTGCATTAAATAAGGTGATGATGTCAGTGATTGGTCTTGTTGTTTTCAACTCAACAGATCCACACTCCGTCGACCCGGTCCATTCATCCGTCCATCATCCATCCTCCTCCCTTCACCCAACCCTTCACCCAACCCTGTGAGTCTCACGCACACACGCACGCGCACACACACGCACACCCAGTGGTGGAAAAAGTACTCAAATGTTTTACTTAAGTAAAAGTGTCAATATTGCAATGTAGAAATACTCGGTTACAAGCAAAAGTCTAGAATAAATGTTTTACTACTAAGTAAGTAAAAGTATAGACGATTGGAAATACTCCAGTAAAGTAAAAGTACAAAAAGTTTGTGAACCCTTGAACTGGTAACAGGATAGATGGGCATTGGGGACATTTGGGCACCTCAATGTACAATTGGCTATTTTGTCCAAAATGCTAAAAAAAAATAATATTTGAAAAATGGTCTTAAGTAAAGTAAAGTATACATGATTAGAACATGCTTAAACATTCGACATTTAAAGGTAGGGTAAGTGATTTGCTTTGGTTAAAATAAGTGTTAAATAGCTCTATATTCTGATAGTACTCATTGCTATAGAGTGTTTGTTCAGTAAAAGGAGTCTACTTGTCTCTCCAGCTCTTTATAAAACAGAAAATGCATTTTCGTTTCAGTTTCATTTCCAATTTTATCCAATCAGGATAGAGAACTCAATCAGGATATAGATTAAACAAGTGAAATTGGAAGTGATGACACTAAGAAATGAGCAGACAAAATTGGAACTGGAACACTATACAAATTAAGCTTAAAAATGGGTACTTTCTCCTGATTGGCTGAGATTTTGACACCTACCAGAAAATGTATTTTCTTTTTATTAAAGAGCTGGAGAGACAGGGAGACTCCTTTTACTGAACAAACACTCTATAGCAATGATTACTATCAGAATATAGTGCTTTAACCTTTTAACAAAATACTTTTTGTTTTAACCCCAAAATATCACTTACCCTACATTTAAGGTCTAATATTTCTACAATTGCTACAAATTGCTAGAAAATATGTATTTCCAGTCATTTTGCGACATAAACAAGAAGTTGAACGATAAAATTAAGTCTGATAATGATCATAATCATGTATACCTTACATTACTTAAGACCATTTTTCAAATGTGTTATTTTTTTTTTACATTTTGGACAAAATAGCCAATTTTACATCGAGGTGCCCAGATGTCCCTAGTGCCCACATATCCTGTATCCTTAAATCCTGTAACTTGTCTAAACGATGTGCTCCATTTTCCCCTCAGTTCTCCCTCATTAAACATCCCAACACGGCACCACTCTTTTCTTACAGAAAATGGTACGTATATGTTTCAACAACTTATATTTCTTCTTGTTCTAGTCTGTTTTTTTCCCCAGTAACTTGTATATAGTTCTTCTTCTACTAGTCTCCTTTTCAATAACTTATTCCTGCCCTTTTCTATTGATTAGTAACCCATGGATTTTCTTTTGTTTTTGTCGCATTCCTAAGGCAATAATTTGATGACCGGCAGAGGTTCCGGTAGGAGACACAAAGAGTCTCCTACCGGAACCGCTGCCTACCGGTCCACTGGTCATCAAATTATTGGCTTAGGAATGCGACAAAAACTAAAACATATCCATGAATTCAAGTCTCCATGCAAATATTTGATGTATTTCTTTTTTTAAGCGGACATTTGTAACTCAAATCTTTGCTTCTGGAGGTCCTTGGAACTAAATATTTTACAAACGTTTGCTTTGAAAAATATACACCGTCCAAGATTTTCACGAATTTTACAATTTTTCTAAAATAGCAGATCTACAAGCTCTCGCGCTACGAGCTTGTAGATCTGCTGTTTTTGAATAGCCAAAGAAATCTTAAAATGACACAGATGATGCTTTCCCGGTCTTATGTCTGTAAAATACGATAGTAATAATAATAATATGAGCCTTTTTCTCTTCCATGCAGAAAGCAACCCCAGTTATGAGAATCCGCCAGATGGTAACGTAAACAACAACCAAACATTTACTGTACATCGGTGGTTCTCAAGGTGGGGTCCCGGGGACACCCAGGGGTCCCTGCGGGGGGGCTCCAGTTGGGTCCCCAGAAAGAAATGATAGTTAGGAACCAAATGGACCCTTACAGGGGGGGTGTGGCCTAATGCATACCAAACTGGGGGTCCTTACACTTAAAGAGTCTGAAAACCACTGAATTAGATTTAAAAACAAACATAGTAATAATAAAATAATAATAATTAATACCTTTTTAATACCAAATTGTCAAATATTACCTAAGAGGCAAACATTGTGAAAATAGCCGATCTACAAGCTCACAACGCCTCGCAGCGCGAGGCGGTGTGAGCTTGTAGTTCGGCTATTTTCACAATGTTTATCTGTGGAAACCGAGTCAAACTAAATGTAATGCCTACAATTCCAAGTGCTTGTCAGGGTGGGGGGTCCCCAGTTCAAATATGATTATTTTGGCGGGTCGTGGCACTGACAAGTTTGGGAACCCTTACAATAGTTCAATTATTTCCTTGTTTCACAGACACAGTAATGATGTAACATGTGTTTTACTTGTGAATTGTGTCCAGAACTGGCGTTGACGTGGCTCTTTGTTGTCTTTACAGCAGCTGACTACGTGAACACGGACGACAGCGATGCAGAAGGCTACGTGTACGTAGTAATAGTAATATACAGTAGATAGTAATGGAAATAGTTGTATTGTTTATTAAGGATCCCCATTAGTACTACACCTTAGTGGAGACTATTCTTCCTGGGGTCCAGGTTAAAAACATCACAATACAAGTCATAAAATGCCGTACAACATAATCAATATTAGTGAACAAAAACACAAACTTAGAGAGCAGGTTTTGTCTGTCGAAAATACCCCAAAAAAATAATAACCTGATCTAATCTCATTTCCTTTCTGATTATTGCTTCCTTGAGTTTCTTTTTGAAACCAAATGTGTTTCTTGTTAGAGTCAAATGTGGGGGGGAGCACATCCCATTATGCAATGGCTCTGTACATTACTGTTTTCTTAACCCATTAAAGGACGACTTCACCGATTTTCAACCTATCTTCATATAATTGGTCCTCACTAATGCTCATGATAAAATGGTACCATTTTTTTCTACTCGGTCTGTGTCTCAGAGGAGGGCTGTGGACAGTTAAGAGTCCCGTCTACCAGTGACATCGAATGGGGAATCCAAGCTAATAGAAACTGCAGGCTTTCTATTCCTGGAAAGTTGCAATGCAATAAAAGAAGCCATTGCTCTCTTAATAAAAATCTAAATAAAAAATGTGAAATCTTGTTGGAAAAAATAAATCATGCCTAACGATGATGTCGCTGGTAGATGGGTTTCTGGCTGTCCACAGCCCTCCTATGAGACACAGACCAAGTAGAAAAAAATGGTACCATTTTATCATGAACTAGAGTTTCGGGGGGCTACGCCCCCCTCAACCCCAGCCGCGCACGGGGCCCAGCGTGGCCGCGTGTATATTGGGGATGGAGGCGAGTGTTAGGCGTGCAACAGGCGGGGGGGAGGTAGCAGTGTGTGCTGTGGAGGCTGTTGCTAACTTGCTATGAGGCAGAGAGGGAGGTAAAGAGTAGACAGCGTGGCGACGTGCACAGGGGAGCGGATAGTGTGGCTGTAAGTACAGGAAGAAGTAGAGGCAGCGTGTGTAGACATTGTAGTGACCTGAATGGAGCGTGGTGGTGGAGAAGAGACGCAGCAATGCAGAGCTGTTGTTGCGCGTTGGCGACGTGTTGGTGAGCGTTGGCGGCGTAGAAGCATGTGTGTGTGTGAGTGTGTGTGCTGTGTGTGTGTGGAGAAGGGACGTTGTGCCGACTGTGTGTTGGTGTTGCCAGGTGAGCGTGTTGTAAGCGCGGCGGGCGCGAGTTTCAGCGAGGTGTAAGTGAGGCATGTAGGGAGAGAATGTAATAGTTATGCAGGGGGTCCGCGGTCAGCCCGCTGGTGGCCGGACCCCCTGTAAGTGTAGGGGCGCGTGGGGACCCCCGTAGAAGAGGGCGGGGCCCTTGGGATGGGTGTTGTTTGTTTGATGTAGGTGGTTGCTTCTTTCTGGCGCTGGCTGTGCAAACCTGGCAACCCAGCGCATGCTGGCGGTGGCGTTACACCAGAAATGGTTCCTGGAGAAAATGGTGACCAAAAAAACATTTTGGAAAAAAAGGAAAAAAAACCCGCACCGGCTGCCTGCTGTTGTGGTGATTAGGTCGTGCGCACGGTAAACGGTACGAAGCTGCCTCCCCTTCCGTTTTGTCCGACATTTGGTGAGTAGAATTAATTATGTTGCGCGGTGGAAAAGGTGTAATGAGCAATGAGATGTCCCCTACGCGACGCGTAAATTCAGCGCGGCCGCCGTGGCGAGTCAGTTGGCGACATGTGGTCTGGCGGTGCGTTGTTTAGTCGATAACAGAGCTGTGGGGTGTCCTCACCGAGGGTGCGGAAGTCGGTCGCCATTTATATAGTTAGATATTAGTGAGGACCAATTATATGAAGATAGGTTGAAAATCGGTGAAGTCGTCCTTTAAGACCTGAGGCGATTCTTTAAAAAAATCTAAATCATAACAGTTTTTGGAAAGAAATCTAAACTTTTTTTTCCAAGATTTTTCAAAAATAGCAGATCTACAAGCTCATAGCGCGGCACTCGGTGCCGCGCTATGAGCTTGTATATCTGCTATTTTTGAATAGACAAAGAAATCAAAAAATGACACAGACGCGTTCCAGGTCTTAATGGGTTAATTGCATTGATTCTGGGCAGAGGTAAAGTAAAGTGGCCTGAAATAGTAGGCTTACGCAGTCAAATCCTCAGTGTAAATTTAGCCATTTGCAACTCTGAGAGTGTACAAATGTGCGTGTGTGCGTGCGTGCGTGCGTGCGTGCGTGCGTGTGTGTGCATACCAAATGTAGCCACAAGTATGTTCAAATTTGAGAAATGGACATGGTTGAGGACAATTGTTTTGGTCCTCACAAGATTAAATGGTTATTTTACGGTAAACAATTAATAAATAGAGTTAGTTTTACAATTCAGGTTGGGATTAGGATTAGGCATTTAGAGGTTAGGTTTAGGGGTTGGGGTTGGAGTTATGCCTGATTTATACTATATATATAGAGCACCGAAGTCCTGACGTCACTCGTTCATCCCCTGGGTTGCGGAAGTAATTTCTCTATGGAGAATAACATTGGGTCATCTTAAAATCGTCTCATATACTGTAAGAATGGTGGTCCAAAAATAAACAAACTGTCTCAGCGATATTGTCAGGGAGGAGGTTCTGTATTGTTTATGATAGTCAGTCACTCATATTCGATACAGTCTGTTTCTGGCGAAAATTTAACTAATTCGGCGGAAGTAACATTAGCGTTTTCTCACCGTCAGTTGATGCTTCATATCCATATGAGTCAATTCGCGTGTGTCTGTGTGTGTGTGTGTCTGTGTGTGTGCGCGTGTGCGTGTGCGTGTGCGTGTGTGTGTGTGTGCGCATGTGTGTTTTGTAGGAAGGTGCTGCCTGACAAACCAGCTGAAATCCATCAGTCCCGTTCCAGTCTGGCCTCGACGCACAGTTCAGGTACACTCTAAAACAGGAGTCTTCAACAGGGGGTCCGGGACCCCTAGGGGGTCCTCAGAGTTACTACAGGGGGGCCGCCAAATCTTTGTGAGATATGATATTTTATTTTACCGTAACCACTTGAACCCTAGCATCCCTTTTCTGAGGAGAACTTTAGCCAAAAATAGCCGATCTACAAGCTCACAACGCCTCGCGCTGCGAGGCGTTGTGAGCTTGTAGCCTCACTATGTAACTTTTTTAATGACCAATATGTCATTTTGTCCAATCGACAGTATGTTAATACAATAGAACTTCCACAATTGGGGTGGTTGTGTTTTGTCTCCCTGCTCTTCTATTGAGACATTTAGATAAAGGTCATGTCTCACCTAGAGACGGGATCTGACACGAATTGTGACCTGATGGTCAAGATTCAATTTATCCCCTGAGCAAGCAGGCAGGCTCTAAAATCTCAGCACTCTCAAAAACCGGGTTCAAATCTGGGACAGAAGGTGAAGGTTACGTAGTGCCGCTTTAATCTAACGCTTATGGGTCTATAGACCCCCCCAAAAAAGCCTTTTGTGATGATGAACGCTGCAGATTCAATCACAGCTTTCAAAAAGAATAACAAGTTGGAATTTGTAGTAAAAAATACTACATTTAAAGGAGAAGTTCACCCAAAACATTACTTATTTTCTATCAATTACACACCCCATTGAATTCATGGAGATTGTTTTGTTTTTGTCGCATTACAAGTCAATCATTTAAGACTGGCGGTCTCTAGCGGATCTACAAGCCGGCGGTCTCTAGCAGATCTACAAGCCGGCGGTCAAAATAGCAGATCTACAAGCCGGCGGTCTCTAGCAGATCTAAAAGCCGCCGGTCTCTAGCAGATCTACAAGCCGGCGGTCAAAATAGCAGATCTACAAGCTCATAGCATGGCGAGCTTGTAGATCTGCTATTTTTGAATAGCCAAAGAAATCTAAAATGACACAGATACGCTCCTGGGTTAAAATACCATCAGGGTTAGTAGAGCACCTTGGTAGTAGCATCCTCTGCCCCCCAACTCTCCATCATTTAGCTGGGGACCACCTGGAACCCCCTCAAGGACCACTGGTTGAGAACCACTGCTTTTAGCATAACCTTTTGACTGTACCTGTACTGTTAATAATATTGTTAACAAAGTAGTCAATCGATCCAAACTGCTGTTGTTTCTCCACAGTGGATGTAGAGCCCGCCTACGTCAACGTCGATCCAAACGAGAAGGTGCCCAGATGTGGCTCAGGTAAGACGCCCGTGAAGTTTACCTGCACTAGGCTCTATGCACAGCAGCCATATTGTGAAGACACTCACAGGTGTTACCAATGATACTAATGAAGGCTCTGTTCCATTTAGTGTAGCACAGTGGTTCTCAAATGTTTCAATTTCCACGACCTCCGTAACTCTGAGAGTGTACAAATGGAACCAAATGGACCCGTAAGGGGCCATTTGGAAACCCCTTAAGGAACTATGGGAGGGTACCTGGGCCCAAATTTTTGTCCCACTGGTGTAGCAGTGTTTCCAGTGAGTCAAACATGCGTAATATCAGCACCCTGACTCTGTTTGACCAGAATGGAACAGAGCCTTCATTAAGCCTTCATCACAGATAAATACATTGTCTTTTTTAAATTGTTCGACATTTGCAACGTATTGTGAGCTTGTAGATCTACTGTAACCCTATAGGATAGGGTTAAAGTGTCTGGTTTTGATGCTATATTAGCAAGTTTTGCTGGGGACCCCCTGGAAACCCCTCAAGGACCTCACTTTGAGAACCACTGATGTATGGCATGTCTCTCCTCTCTCTCTTTCGGTCCTGGGTTTCCTGTCTAACCCCACGTTTCCTGAAAGACACTGCAGCTTCTCATAATTTGCTTCTCCCTAATTTGGGCATGTTATTATACAGTCGACCACCAGGGGTCTTCAACAGGGCGTCCGGGACCCCTAGGGCAGGGGTGGGAAACTTTGATGATGGAGATGGTTACTGTAATATTTCCACACTCACTCCAGAGGGCCACATTGCATATATACTGTCGGGCAGACACCTCTTATCTCTGTATTTTAACTTTTTTTTCGTAAATTAATGCCATACTTCGCCATTCTATGTCACACAAAAGTAGCAAAAATAGCAGATCTGCAAGCTCAAAACGCGTCGCAGTGCGACGCGTTTTAAGCTTGTAGATCTGCTATTTTTGATTTTTTGAATTGGAATCCTGTTTGTTTTTTTTGCAATTCTTTAGTTGGAATCCTGAAAAGTTTCATTTTTATTTAATTTCAAATGCATTTAGTTATACTTATGTTAACTCAAAAATACATTGGACATAAAAAAGACAATAGAATTTGAATACTAATCATTTTAAGCTACTAATGTAGACTGAAGTCATTAAAGCGGGTCATGTTTGGAATTGTAACAGCTGAAATCAATAATATATCAGTATTCCAATATTAACCTGCGTGCCGCAATAAGTTAAGGTGGGGGCCGCATGTGGCCCCCGGGCCACCAGTTGCCCATGTATGCCCTAGGGGGTCCTCAGAGTTACGGCCACATATTTGTGTGATAGGATAATTATTTTTGCATTAACCACTGTAGTAGGCTACTAACCACTATAGCATCCCTATTCTAAGGAGTACCTTAGCCAAAAATAGCAGATCTACAAGCTCACAACGCCTCGCGTTGCGAGGCGTTGTGAGCTTGCAGATCGGCTATTTTCGGCTAGAGGGAAAAAAGAGAAAACTAAGCATAGTGAAAGGTCAAGTTTTCTAAGTATTGATGGTTTAAGTGGTTAGATGTCTGAAAATACACATTAACATGAATCTAACATCTAACATCATCTACTGTATGGAATCTATGAAAAAGTTTAATCTGCAGCACAATCGTATACAATATTTAGTGGGGGGGTCCCTCTCTCTTTCTCAGATGGGGGGTCCTTGGCCCTAAAAACCTTTGAAGACCCCTGCGGTAGACAAACATGTTCAGAAATGTCTTTGTTTAGGTTATAGGATTTGATCATTGTCACTTTGTTCCTTTGCTGTTGGTCAGGTGATTATTTGAATGTGGACCCCCTGAATCCCCTGACCCCTCTGAACCCTCTGAAACCCCTGAAAGCCTGCGACCCCCGGGACCCCCGGAAGAGATCAGGTGAGTTGGGAACTCAGTCATTCACTGACCATAAGCCAGTGTTTATCTTTTTTTATTTTTTATTCCAAGGAGCCCCACTTTAGCATGCATTAGGCCATGGACCCCCATGAGAGCGTACAAATGGAACCAAAATGGCCCCAGGGGCCTTGTTTTTCCATTGTGGTCCATTGTACTCAATTCATCAGTAAGACATACAATACATACATATATAATGCCTGGTTGATCTCACAGAACACGATGAAATAGCACGGATTGACAATTCCGTAAATATATATATGGAGATCCCCATAAATGGAGACGATCGACCTACGAAGTCTGACAGCATAGAATCTCTAGAAAGGGAGATTCCTAACATAACTAGCTCTGACATCAGAGAATCCCTCCTGGAAACAACCAAAAAATCCTTGAGTTTGTGTAGGGTATCCTCGCGTCACCAGTCTTTCCACCTCGGAGGAAAGCCTGGTATGCGTTACTAAAGACCCATATGATCCGGTCTAGGCCACGCCTACTGAAAAAAAAGAAAGAAAAAATAATTCTCTTTCCGGATTGTCGCGATCCGGTTTTGCGGTGCCGCTTTGTTTTGGTTCCCCAATCCCTATTTAAATGGAATAGAATTTCCCTCTGGGATAATACGGATAATAAAGACGCTAAATAGTCTCCGGAAAGTACACTCACATTTATATTTAAAAAATAAGTAAACTACGCCGCATCAAGGATTTTATTAGGACGGACCTATTTTGGGTTGACGTCTTTCCGGATTGTCGCGATCCGGTCGCCTGATGACGCGCCTGGTGACGTAGGGCTACTTCTGCTCCTGACCGGATCATAGACCCGAAAAGCTTTGCTTCCCAGGCTAGTGTAGGGAGTCAACATCCTTAAAGGAGTAGTTCACCCCAAAAAATAGTGTATTTTCTATCATTAACACAGCATGAAGCCTTGAATTCGTCGCCTTCCTAAGCCAATAATTTGATGAACTGCGGGATGATGCTAGTGTCTCCGGTAGGAGACTCCCTAAGTTTCCTACCAGAGACTCCGCCGGTCATAAAGTTATTGGCTGGGGAATGCGACAAAAAACAAAAAAATCTCCATGAATTCAAGGCTTCATGGGGTGTGTTATTGATAGAGAATAAGTAATGTTTGGGGTGAACTACTCCTTTTTGGGTCCATTTGTACACTCTCTGAGTTATAGACCTGTAAGGATCCATTTGTAATTATATTGATTATATTCAAATGTCTTGCATTAGCTCAGAAAATGTCATTCAGGAGGGTTGATTCTGGGTTAGAGTATACCTACAATTTACCTTTGTGATGTGAACGCTAGGGGTGGCAATTGCCACCCCTGGCTGAGACCCCCAAATTACATAAATGATAATGTTTGTGTGTCATTGTCATGGAAAAGTTAGTGAACCCTACCTAACGCATCCCTATTCCAAACCTCTGTTCCAGGTGGGAAGGCTGATTACTGTAACGAACTTAGCGATAGCAGCGATGATGAAGATGATGACGACGATGACGACGACGGCAACTATGTCAATCAACCTGCGGTACGATCAAATACAAGCCCACACAAGTTTGGTTGCTGTCGGGCAAAAAAAAAACGTCTTCTGCACATATTTCAACTTTTTATGTTTGTTTTCGTGAATGAAAACCCTACTTCGCGGACCAACAGTGTCACGCTTAAAGGGAGAGTTCACCCCCCAATTTTTTTTCTAGCGATTAGTCACCCCATGGAGCACCGGCAGCGGTTCCGGTAGGAGACACAAAGAGTCTCCTTTGTTTATCCTACCGAAACCGCTGCCTACTGGTCCGCTGGTCATCAAATTATTGGCTTAGGAATACGACAAAAACAAAAAAAAATATCCATGAATTCAAGTCTCCATGGGGTGACTAATTGATAGATTTTTTTGGGTGAACTATCCCTTTAAGTATGAAAAATAGCAGATCTACAAGCTCACAATGTAGATCTGCTATTTTGGAAGTGGTTAAGTGTATCTGTGGGTTTTTATCAATATTCTTTTTTTTTGTAATTAAAGTATTTATTCACTTTTCAACAAATAAACATGACATAACATAACAGACAAAGACCAACAACACAACAGTACAAATAAATTAAACAACAACATAAAAAACATTAATAAAATATAACTAAAGCAGGCAGTCATAACTAAGCTAAGCGGACAACACCCCCTTTATTATCAGTTGTGATTATACATCAATTGTGATCTGTTTCAACACATGATCAATGATCAATGCAGCAAACCCTTTATGTACAAAAAGAAGAAATCCCATACTAGATGGAACTTCCCTTTGACATTGTTTTTTCTGGCAATCAGATATCAGTCATAAGTTGGGTCCAATCTGCCAGTCCTGGTGTACATGAGCTCTTCCAGTTTCTTAATATCATCCTAGCTGCAGTAATGAGCCCTGCAGTTATAAGTGCATGTTGACCTTTGCTGACTCCTTGTGGCAAGAGTGTGCTATCTCCAAGAAGACAGAACATTGGAGATTCGGGCAATGTTTGTCCCAACCAATCCCCCATTTTCTTCAGAACTTCTTTCCAAAAAGGTATTACCACAGGGCATTCCCAGAAGGCGTGTAAAAATGTTCCAGTTTCTCCTTTACACTTCCAACACCTTTTGTCTCTCGACCAAACCCATCCTAAAGAGCTTCACAGGAGTATAGTCAAATCCATGTATGATCTTGTACTGGGTAAATTTGCTTCGAATATCCCTAGTGGCCCATCCAACCTTGGAAACTATATTCAGCCATTCTCTTTGCTTATTTCACAGTCTAGATCTCTTTGCCATATTAATCTAAGATTCTCAGTCTTCGGTTTTTATCAATATTGAACCAATGAAAGGTTTTAACATGAGCTTGGTGACTAAATAATATCTACAATGGATCCAGTGGAATACCGGCAATTTTTTCTTTTTCATTTCTTGAAAAGTAACAGTTTTGGAGAAGGTTTCCGCCCAATAGCAACAATGTTCAACTTGCCTGGTGACCATCTCTCATATGTTTTGTTTACAGATTGACAGCAGGTAGCCAGCCTGTTGCATGATGGGACACAAACTGACTGCTTCGACTGATGGACATGTGGAGAGGGTAACAGGATAGGTGGGCACTAGGGATATCTGGGCACCGTGAGCCATAAACAAGAAGTTGATGGATCAAATGAAGTCTGATAATGACGTACCGTGCATGTTCACGTCATGTATACTTTACATTACTGAACTCATTCACTGCCAGAATAAATACATAAATGAATCATCCACTGCCAGCGATTTTTTGATTTTCTTACCTTTTCAAGTAGTCACAGAATATTCATCTCCAGTAAGATCGATCCTCTGATGGTTGCTAATCACAGGGTTTAACTGTGCTTCTGCGAAAATAAAATAAAAATGTCATCGCGACCCCCCGTTTGCTTGTTATAGGCGTTGAAAATAGCATGTCTCGCCAAAAATACATAGTAAAACACAGGAGGCGAGATACAGGCGATTTCCCAAAGACGTTGTGAATGGAGCAGTAAATCTAGGGATCACGCGTGATCTCCTGGTTCTGCGTGCATCTGGGGATGAAATGGTCGCTCATGTGGTAGCGAAGAGTGCTGTCTAGTGGAAACACCAAAAAAAGTTGTCAAAATCGTCCTCGGCAGTGTGGGCCTTTGGAAACAAAGTCCTCAAAATCGTACTTGGCAGTGAATGAGTTAAGACCATTTTTCAAATATTATTATTAATTTTTTTAACATTTTGGACAAAATAGCCAATTTTACATCGAGGTGCCCAGATGTCCCTAGTGCCCACCTATCCTGTATCCGTGGAGACTGTGACAGATCATTCTTAGTCTGGTTTTTGTTTTGTTTTCATACTTTTTTAACAAGTACTGATAATTAAGAATTAATTTCAAAAGGACAAAACCAAGCATCACCAAACCATTTTCTCGCTAGTTCCTCACTTTTCCACGTTATTTTTAGTTGCTCAACTTTTGTCGAGTGATTTCAGAGCCACGACCTGTGGCTTTAACTGTTGAGCCAATCAGAGTATTTTGGGGGCGGGGTTAAAGTTGACCCACAGAGTGGCCGGAAACATCAGTCACCGGAGATAGGTTAGGGAACATCTTCATAACATTGGTTAAATAATATTGTCCAAGATCGTCTAATAATTTCTAATTTCCTAAATTCTGTGTCTCAGAGGAGGGCTGTGGACAGTTCAGAAACCTGCCTGCCAATGACATCATTGGTAGGCAGGAAGAGAAAGGCAGTAGTGTCTATTAGCTGGGAATCCCCATTGATGATGATGGTATCGATATCGATGGCATCGGTGATGACGGTAGGTCGGTTTCTGGACTGTCTATAGCCGACCAATGTATAATGAGCATTAGTGAGGACCAGTTAAACAAAGATACGTTAGAAAATGGGTCCTTTAAGACTATGGGTCTATGGTTCCTCCTATGTGCAAGCTCACAACGCCTTGCAGGTATATTATAGGCTATTATTGATGTATGACATGTATGATGTATGTATAGTATGACAGAGAATAACTGAAGGAAACGTGAGGTTTCTATGGGGAACGTTTAAACAGTGTGCTTGTCTAAATGCTCTCACCTGAAGTGAGAAAATGAACAATATTCATGTTATTTTCTCTGTGAGATCCATGGCTGGATGTAGATAGGCCTCCATGTCGCCTTTGATTCTGTAGTGTGAAACTATATAAAACATTCCATATCTAACCCGTTCTCATCCCCTGCTCGTCATATCATATGTTGACACTTTGTTGGGGACCTTTATTGTCCCGGAACAAATATATGGAGATACAAAGTTTCTGCCCGACAGCAACGATATGATGAGTATAGGGAAGAGAAAAAGCATGTTGTAATTGTTGAGGAGGGAGACCACTGTATAATGCAAAAATAATTGTAATGCCTAATTGAATTCGCTTAAAACCTTACAAAACCTTAGGTTTTAAGCCAATTCTTTGTTTATTTGCCTAAACAAAAAGTTGTAAAATAGCTGTTTGAAGGCATTAATACATTTTTGCATTATACAGTGATTTCCTTCCTCTATTGTTTTTGCATTGGACTCTCTACTGTTTTGTCTGCCATGTTTTAATTGTCAACATTTTGACCATCAGTTGTCAATGCTATGAGTTGATTGTTTATTTCATGGCATATGGCTGTTTCTGTAAAGTTGACAGTACGTTATTTATAACATACTATATTTATAAAAACAGAGTCAGTGGACGTTCTCAGGGTGGGAAACCCACCTTGGGTGTGATGTACAAACAAAATGGCCGCCCTGTGAATATTGGTCAATGAGAACTTGGCCAACCCACAAGTCAACAAGTTGCTTTAAGTAATTCTTTTTTTTAACTGAGTGTATGCAGTGTGTGTATGTTTTTACGAGCAAAGATGCAGTGTGTGGTGTATGGTATTATGTAATTGCTTTTAATCTATGGATTTAAGTGTGTATCCTATGAATTTTAGTGACAATAGAATTAAGCATGTCTGTGCTTTTGTGGCTGACGAATCCTGAGAACATTTATTGTACACAGTATTGTATTTATGTGTTTTTATTTAGTTTGTCAACTTGAACAACACACACGCACACACACACACACACGCACACGCACACGCACACGCACACGCACACGCGCACACGCACACGCACACACACACGTGCCATTTCATTCCTTTGTTTATCAGTTGATCATCTTGTTTTTCATGTGGTTATTGTGGGTAGTGTTATAAATGTATAAAAGGCCTCCACAATGTCAGCTATGCTGTGGTCAGCTGAAAGTTAACACCGTTAGTGGGGCAGATAAGCTCATATACTGTATGGAAGGTATAGTGCATTTTATGAAAGAAGCATCTACCGTGTTTCTATATATTATCAAGTTTGTTTTCAGACGTGGAAGCATTTCTGAATTGACCTCTGAAACTTGTCAGAGGCTGTACACATTTCGGGCTGTCAAACCATGTTGGAAACCCCCATAGGGCCCATGTTAAACCCAGAAATGTTTTTTCCTGTAAACCTTTATGATTAAAATGTCATCCATAGGCTTGGCAGATGAGTTTAAGTTTGATTCCTAAAAGTTTTATGTTGGGCAATTTGAGTAATTAGCATAATCAGCAAATGAATCGCTTAATGAGCAAATTAACTGGAAATGGCTAACATTTTGCGTCCGCTTAACTTAGAAAGGTGACTTAAGAGTCAAAGTCCATGTTTGTGATGTCCAGAAATTCATCTATTATCATAGTGAAGTCATGCAACCTTTCCTCACCAGCATAATTAATGATGTAAACAATAGCAAAATCTGGAAATGGCTATATTATTGCTTTTAGTCAACATATCAAGGTTATTTTAGAGTCTAAATATGTTGATGCCCAAATCTCTTGCCATAACCAAATTATGCAACCTTTCCTCATTTGCTTAATTTGCATAAATATGTAATAATTAGGCCCAAACCAGGAAATCGTCATGTTTTAGCTTGTAGCCAATTTAGAAAGGTGCTCTTAGAGACACATCTATTTTTGAATGTCCATCTCTATGTCATGAAATGTATGATCCATTTGAGTGACTGGAAGTGCGATAAGTCTGTCATCATGCGGGGTGGCAGTGCCTCATGAGGTAGAGCGGCCGTCTTGGAATCCGAAGGTTCCAGGTTCCATCCCTGGCTCCTCCTGTCTTTGAGCAAGACACTGGGGTATTGTATGTTTCCTCTACCATCGGTGTGTGAATGTAAGGGTGAATGTGAAGTACATTGTAAAGTGCTTTGAAGAGTCAGGAAGACTAGTAAGGTGCTATTTAAATGCAGTCCATTTACCATCGATCCCGGCATGATGCTCACTGGCACTCTGATGTCATTCCCTGGTTGCAGTGGAACATTGATGAACATTTCTGGGATAAAAGCATTGCTTGCAGTGGCCTTCATTCTCAATGGTAAATCCTGGACAAAATACACTGAGCTTATCGGATGCTTGTGGTTGTCTTCCTCCAAGAACCTGTTAGGATGTGATACTGTCTCCTACACTGTGAGAAGGCCAAGGTATGTGCTTAAAGTATTCCGAGAAAGTACCATGACTAGTCTCAATACAGTGCTTGGGGAACTTGATGCCACACACAGTGACCTAAAAGATACCGGTGCAGAATTCTTCTTCGCATTATATTGACATACGAATATGATTCTGCACACAGTATGCTGCATGTTCATCTGCAGGTCATGTTGTGGAAGGCTGCAGAACAGAGCCAGCCACCTGCAGAGGAAAGAGACATCACTACATTCTGGTGGGAGGTTGCTAAAGGAGGGGCTGTCATGCCCGCTGTTTACTCCCAGGCAATGGCTCCAGCTGCAGCTGCAGAGCATTGAAGGCATGCAGCTAAAGAAACTGCAGATACCATTCTGTAAGACTGACTATGTAAGTGTGAAGGAGGTGAGGTCCACTTCTACAACCCATTTACAAGAATACCCATAGCTGAATGGGTAGAGAGGCCGCCTGGGAAACAGAAGGTCCCAGATTCGATTCCCAGCCCTGACAATGTGTCGGGTCTACATAAGCAAGACCCTTAATCCCTAACTACCCCCTAACCTCATGTCTGACCACTTGAGCTGCAATATCATAATTGAAGCAGAAATCTGAATTTCACCATGGTCTAAGATGAAGACAACGAAGATGAGGAGGCTGAAGGGAATAAGGAGAGAGATGATGAAGAAGAAGAGAGTGAAAAAGACCATTGAGTGTGAGAATATGGTTCTAAGTGTACTCACTAATGCTCATTATGGTACCATTTTTTTCTACTCATTCTGTGACTCAGGAGGGCTGTGGACAGTTGCCTACCAGTGACATCATCAGTAGGCAGGTTTGGTCATTTCAAACAAGATTTCAATTGTTTCATTTTTTGTTAATGCGAGAACAATGGCTCATATTATAGCATGCAAACTTTCCAGGAATATAAAGCCTGCAGTTTATATTAGCTTGGATTCCCCATCGATGTCACTGGTAGACAGGTTTCTGACAGAAATGGTATCATATTATCTCCCACCATATCCTTGAACTCCTGCCATCTGTAGGAGGTTTAAGAGCATCGGGACAAGCACCAGCATGTGGTCCAACAGTTTCTTCCCCCAAACCATCAGAACCCTGAACGCTCACCATATACTGCCCCCAAAACCAAAACCAACATCATGAGATGAATTGGACCTTTGAATAGTATTGTACCTATATTGCACTTTGAATGCATTAGCACTTTCTTACCAATGTTGTTTTTCATTATTTTACTGCTGCTCTCTCTCTCTCTCTCTCTCTCTCTCTCTCTCTCTCTCTCCTCTCTCCTAGATGTTTTTAATGTCATAACAATGTCATAACAGAACTATCATAATAGTAATAATCACCATTTCTGTAGAGTGACTATTAGGTTTCATTTTTAATTTATTAGAAAAAAGCTGTCATTTTAACAAGCATATGTATTATTACAATGGAGAATAATGAGGCAAAAAGTGGCAAAAATGCAATTCTGAGGTCAATGACCACTCAAGGTCACCAGAGGTCAGTCAGAAAGTGCTTCCACGTCTGAAATCAAACCTAAAGTAGTTATTATTTAGACACAAGATCTTGTTAGTGGGGCGGCATAGCACAACATATCAAGACCAATGGTTCATTTTTTTGACTCCACCATGAGTGTGCAAGCATTTAGGAGAGATGTCTGATCCTTGTACTAACCCATTCAAAGAGGAGAGTGAAGACCAGCTGGTGCTTACCTGTCTTCCATGGTTCTTCCTATGGTGTTTCCCTGTCTATTATGGTGCTTACTATGGTTCTTACCTGTCTTATGGTGCTTCCTATGGTGTTTCCCTGTCTATTATGGTGCTTACTATGGTGCTTACCTGTATACGATAGTGCTTACTATGGTGCTTACCTGTCATCTATGGTGCTTACCTGTAATCTATGGTGTTCACCTGTAATCTATGGTGTTTACCTGTAATCTATGGTGTTTACCTGTAATCTATGGCGTTTACCTGTAATCTATGGTGTTTACCTGTAATCTATGGCAGTGGTTTCAACCTCTGGGTCGGGACCCCCAGATGACAGTGAAGTGACAATTTATGGACTTTTAACTGCCTGCTCTTGGCAGCGCCGCATGACACACAGAGTAGTTCTAAATAATTAGACATATGTCAAATCCAGTTAATAAAAACTAACGTTATAAACTTGACCGGACAGAGAACATTCAAGTGTACACCTGGCAGCTAACATGTTGGATGTGTAGAGCATAGAGCTAGTTAATCTTAAGATCTATGTTGTTGATCCTCCTGTCTGCGACGTCTGGGGATATACTGTAATGATCAATGGAATGACACGTGCGTAAATGCGCACGTGTCACACACGCACCTAACATTTCTGCTTTTCACTACAGTTAACGGGTGGGGCTACTTCAGATACAATAATTTAATTCACTTTATCGCTCAAATACCAGCAGAAGTGGATGTCTCAGTGGTGCATGAGTTAATGCAGTTTTCCACTTGGGGTGATTTGACGACGTGAGAAATACGATGTGTGGCGTGAGTGCGTGTGAAGAGGGTAATTTGTGTGTCTCACGCTCATTGTTTTTTTTGTTTTTTTTAAACTTTGTTTATTGGATTTTTCTGCAGCAGTATTCAGCATTAAAAAAACATAAGGTACAGAAAAGCTTTTTAAAGCAGACAATAAAATACAACATTTCAATAGACACATTCAATGTCTCACGCTCATTGTGTGAGAGTTGGCAGCTCTGGTTAAGGAACAGTCTGTGAACAGCTTGATGTAGCTTCACTCTCTCATTGTCTGTTGTTGTGTGAAATACAGTTGGAATACAATAACCTGATGAATGAGAGGTGGCTTGAGCTGAGGAAGAAGAGTCAAATGAAGAAGGGTAACACACGCACACGCGCACGCACACACACACACACACACACACACACACACACACACACACACACACACACACACACACACACACACACACACACACACACACACACACTTAACCACTTAAGGTCTAAGTGGTTATACTTCGTTGACCAGGGTCCCCCAGGGGTCTGTACTCGGGTCCACTCCTTTTTCCCTTCTACACCAAATCTCTTTGTCAAAAGTAGCTCGGCTATTTTTGCCAGATGTTCACATATTTTCACAGAATGTTTATCTATTATGAGCTGTCCAGAATAGTGAGTCTAGGGTTGATGTGGTTAAACTAACATGTTCACACTGTGTCCATTCAACTGTTTTTTCATACTGGAGAGGGAGGGGCTAATCTCCAAGTATGATGTACAGTATATTTATGTACATACATATGTGTCATAAAACAATGTATAAGACCTCATGTCTTCTATACTCATCATGTGTAATGAATGTTTGTTTGTTGTTCTTCTGTAGAGATGAAACAGTCTGGTCAGATGGAGATGAAGTCCATGGATCAGACATCAACACCTCCCCTTCCTCCTGGTGACAAGGTTATTATAGTTTTGCCAATCTGAGAACCCATTCGGTAAAGAAAAATGAAGGGAAAAAAATCTGGAGGCACCACCTCCTTTTTTGTGTAGAAACAGGAACTTGGCTTGGTTCCTCCCCTTTCTTAGTCCACTTCCTCCCGGGTGCTTCTGTGTTTATTCCTACTAACAACAACATTACATGTTTAGGGCAGTGGTGCTGACAGAATCAGTCTTGAGAGATTATAGTTTTGCTATACTGTAGTTTACATGCATGACTGTTTATTTTTTGACGGCGTGAAAAAACACATACGATGGCATGAGTGCGTGTGAAGAGGGTCATTTGTGTGTGTCTCACGCTCATTGTGTGAGAGTTGGCAGCTCTGGTTAAGGAACAGTCTGTGAACAGCTTGATGTAGCTTCACTCTCTCATTGTCTGTTGTTGTGTGAAATACAGGCGGAATACAATAACGTGATGAATGAGAAGTGGCTTGAGCTGAGGAAGAAGAGTCAAATGAAGAAGGGTAACACACGCACACGCACACACACACACACACACACACACACACACACACACACACACACACACACACACACACACACACACACACACACACACACACACACACACACACACACACTTAAGGTTTAAGTGGTTATACTACTTCGTTGACCAGGGTCCCCCAGGGGTCTGTACTTGGTCCACTCCTTTTTTCCCTTCTACACCAAATCTCTTTGTCAAAAGTAGCTGATCTACAAGCCCACAAGGCCATGCGGTGTGAGCTTGTAGATCGACTATTTCTGCAGGATGTTCACATATTTTCACAGAATGTTCATCTATTATGAGCTGTCCAGTCAATCAGCTGGCCAGTCTAGGGTTGATGTGCTTAAACTAACATGTGTGGGAAGTCATTTAACTCGTACTTCATACCAGAGGGGGGCTAACCTCCAAGTATGATGTAAGAACAAAATGGCTGCTGTGTGACTATGGGTAATTGAGTTTACAGTGATATTTATGTCATAAAACAATGTATAAGACCTCATGTCTTCTAAGCTCATCATGTGTAATGAATGTTTGTTTGTTGTTCTTCTGTAGAGATGAAACAGTCTGGTCAGATGGAGATGAAGTCCATGGATCAGACATCAACACCTCCCCTTCCTCCTGGTGACAAGGTTATTATAGTTTTGCCAATCTGAGAACCCATTCGGTAAACAAAGGGGGGGGGGGGGGGGGGGTCTGGGGGCACCACCTCCTTTTTTGTTAGAAACAGGAACTTGGCTTGGCTCCTCCCCTTTCTGAGTCCACTATTTGGTAGGATGTAAAACCAGTGGAACCTATATAAAGGCAGTCCCTATAGGCAGACCACTAGCCTGGATGCTGTCTGAAGTGGCACAAACCTCTAGATCGTATTGTAATTGTGGCAAACAAGAAATGCATAATCCCACTGGAACCAGTTAGTTGGTACGGGGAAACCTGCAGCAGGACGGTAAAATGTGCATACAGCGAGGCGGTAGACACTAAAACAGCCCTTAATTAGCATGGGTGTGGTTTGGGCATTATTTTTTATTTATTTTTTATACGTATATACGTACATACACTGGCTTCCCAACATGTACAAAGATGAACACCACACACAAGCAACGAAAAATCACAGCACTAAAAACACAATCGTGTTTACTTTAATCAAACCAATCAGAATACCGGCTGCCATTACCTTTAAGCGCAAGACGCACCTCTGTTTTCTATGCTGTACGTTAAGTGGTGTATTAATCACTGTATAGCCTCTGTCTAATGATATGACTGTCTCATGTCCAAAACACATTGATATCTCTCACTGTGATAGCTCTTAACAAACCAACAAATATTCACATTCTCAGTTGCCTATAATTAAAGCATCTCGCCCTTTCTATCTATCTCAGTGCAACAAATGGACATACATTGGTATGTTTCACTCATTTGCTCAGTGCTACTGCTGCCCAAAAAGATCTGATCTCCAAGCAAAGAAACGGTTGATGTGCGATGCGTTGCATGCTTGTAGATCAGACATTTTTTTGCGCAGCATAAGTGAAAGTGAAATTGCTGCGCTTTGGGAGAGAGAGGAAGAGAACACTCCATTTGTTTCACTTCTAAGCTACAGGCAGAACAGCTGTAAACCTTTATTTATTTTATTGGATTAATGAAGGAATAAGCTTTGAAATGCCACCTAAATTGTGAGTGGAACATGAGTCTTTCAGATCGGATGGATTGATACGGGGTGAGTAGGACATTGGCTGCCTATTGTGGACGTCTTAACGCTAAGTGCTGAGTATTGGTAAGTCAAGATGTAATATATCAAATACAGCATAGTGCCCTTAATTAATAAACACTCTCCCATGAGCACTAAATATGCTGGCGAGTCTTAAGTGTTTGCATTCTGCGTGGCTTGGAAAATAGCAATTGTGCATAAGATGGTAGCGTTATTACTTAATTACCACCTAAGACCTGTAAATCAGACGCGCAAAATAGGGCCCTTAGTGTCATTCAATTCAGTCTACATATAGTAGCTGCTTAGCTTGACCTCTGTCGGCTTGAGCTGACAGAGTAGATGTGCACTGGGAGGAGAGGAGAGATGGGACAGCAGATCCTTCTGTAGTTTATCGGTGACAAGGCAGCAGTGTTCTCGGGCTTTGTGGCTGAGCATGTGCTTCTGTTCTCTACATCCATAGCAGACAGACCGGGGTGTTGGTCTTGTTTCTGTCTCCTTGGTACCTACTGGCTATAGGAGAATGAAAACACACAATGTACTGTCTCTTCATGGAGCGTTTCATCCTCCATACACATGGCTTATCTTAGTCAGGTATGAGCAGTCAAAGCCCAGCTGGTGGCCTCTATGGGTTTGACCCATTCTGCTTGTTGTAGGGTGGGCCTGACAGACAAACATGCTTCCTAAGACAGTCAGGACAGAGTTCTTGCATAAAGGCTTGTAACTTCTCCTGGACAATACATGAGAATGCACAATAAGACAGTAAACACAGCAGAATAAATTCCTAAACTTCCCTTTCTCTCCTCATCCTGGCAGACAGCTGTTACCTGGTTTCACTCTGGGATATACTGTATGCCTGCTGAATTACTGAGCTAACACTGTTAGTCCTTTGTTCAGTTATTTGAACATAACTGGCCAATAAACATTCTTACCAAGGTGAACATACTGCTATCGTTTATTAATACTTATCTCCAGGGCCGCTGCAATGGGGAGGGAATAGTGGAATACACAATAAACACAAGACCGGAGCAGAGCCCAGTGGGGGCATTCACACTCCATTTTCAATGTTTTTTTCCACACAAAAAAATGTGACACGTTTCAGCATGTGGATCGGCTACTTTTGCCATTTGTCCTGATGTTAGTGCTAATTAACACTTTAACATACCTGCAGGTGATGCTTGAGCCTCATCTTGCAATTTATAGTTTTTTCTCTTCTCCCCGAATCTTGTGGCCTCTTGGGGAGCATTTTCCCTCACTTCTTAATTTTAAAATTCATTAATGAAATACATTTCAAAACAAACGCACACTGCTCACTCACTACCAGACGTGGGGAGGAGGGGCCGCTTCAGCTCTGAGCAGATCCACCACCTCATCCATGGGCACACAACTTGAGGATACACTCACGTCCTGATTATTTAGGTGGAGAAAATATCAGTATAGGCTTATCTTATTGCTTATAACGGTCGAATGCTATGGTGCCTAATTGTCTCCGCCGCCAGGCCAAAAGGCATGGCGAGAGAGTATGTTTTGCACCCTGTCCGTCCGTCCTTCCGTGTGTCCGTCCGTCCGTCCGTCCGTCCGTCCGTCCGTCCGTCAGTGTGTCCGTCCGTCCGTGCGTGCGTCATTCTGTCTGTGTACAGCTAATCTCCGGCACCATTGCCCCAATTTTCACATGGGCCTCTTATAGCGCCACCAGCAGGCCGATTTGTGCAAAACACATATTTGGACAGTATTATACAGCTTTTGTTCAAAAAAAAGCAAATCGGTACACAGTATCTCTATAGTCATTAAAAAAACGGGTCTTTCAGATTTTTCGTATTCCTCTGATTGGCAAAAAAAATTCAAATCAACCTCATGGTGGCGCTATAACAGGCCAATTCGTGCTTTTACCTATAACTGCACCGATCTGTGTAAAACTTTGTATGCGCACTCCCTAGAGGCCAAGAAAAAACCTTTGCCCTGCATATTTCACATCTGCCGTTTATAGCGCTATCAGGAGGCCGACCTATGTAAAAAAATATATATATATATTAAACCTTCAGATTGTATCCAAATAAACCGTCCGATTGCAGTGAAACTTTGCACGCACATTCACGCTACGTTAAGGAACAAATGCGACCCTTTTAACATTGGCCTATTATAGCGCCACCAGGAGGCCGAATTTTGCAACAAAAAAATCATATACTATACATAGTTTGTACTGGTCATAAATGTTGACGCGGTTTGCACCTTTCAAGCTCAACCAAGTCTCATCTGAAGGTTTGTGTTCTCACTCGTGTGGTCACGGTTATTTGGTTTTAGGGGTTGGTTTCCATTGCTGGAAACTAAAGTCAAGCGAGGACAGGAAGACTGGTCTGCAGCCTCAAGGTCACAGCATGTCAAAGCGTAGCAGAGACAACAGATGTTCAAAAGAACCAGAAATGTGGTTTTCACATTAGTGACATTGATATATCATGGTGAATGTGAGACACTGAAACATCCATTTGTCAGAGCATGTAGTAGTTGCTCAGTATGGTGGTCCCGTGGGAAAAAGCTGTTACTCCTTCAAATTTTGTCCAAACATCATGCAAATCGGTACACATTATCTCTATAGTCAAGTGATGAAGATGGTTATGTTTGATTTTTCATATTCCATCCTGATTGGCGAATTCCGAACATTGCTGGCCCACAACAACCTACCTGACCTGGCGGAGACCTGTGCTCCGAGGAGCACTTTTTCTAGTTGTAGTTGGGTTTCGTTTGTTACTTTTAAATACAAATAATTAATCATTTAGTTATTATGATGATCGGCTTGGCTCATTTTGGTGCCCCCTCGGCACTGTGGTGCCCTACGCACAGTGTGTGGTGCGCGTGTGCATATCGGCGGTACTGCTTATCTCTGTGGTTTTGTGCAGCCTGACCATCAACTACTGGTAGAGCACCTTTGAGGCAAGGCATGATATAACATTGGCAAAGAGTCAGGAATCGCAACAATCAGTCAGCATTAAGTGATACTTGCATTATTTATTTATTATTTATTATTTTGTTACTCTTTATTTATGTTTATTTAATATCCATGAATTTCTTTTATTTTCTCTGTTTTTAGGGAACTATTCCTTTGCATGGTGAGATGCAAAGCTTACCCCCACTGAGCCAAATTCCATGTTTGGAGAACAAGGAAAGTTTCAGAGCAAAGCGCTCCCACAGCGTAAATGATGTTACCTTACTGGACAAAACACAGACAATTACACCTGACATCATTGTTGTAGAAAACAAGGACAGCTACTGCTTCCACTGCACCCAAGCAGGACTGTTCCAATGCAACGTGACCGACCTGGTGTTTAAGATGGAGGGAGAGGGAGATGTGACTTACAGGACAGTCCCTTGGAACCGAAGGCTTCTATCCCAGCTTAGGAAGAGGCCTGCAGGACCACTGTTTGACATGAAATGCACTCAGGAGTCTGTGTGTCAGTTACACCTTCCACATTGTGAGATCCTCTCCATGGGTGGAGGCAAGTCCTTGTATGTTCTCCATGTGATGGATGATGATGGCATTGAGCTGATCAAACCCCATGTGATCACAGAAACTCATGTTATCATAAATGTAACTGGATTATCTTTATTTGGTATCATCATGGAGATGTTGTTCGGGCCCAGTCCTGTCCAGCCCAGTCCTGTCCAGGCATTGGTGTCACTGTTTTATGCACCACCGATGGATGATGATCATCCCACTTCAATTCTGAAAGTGTTGCTGCTGCCTCGGAACGTTGTGCTGAGGGAAGTGCTGAAGGCAAGGAGGACATTAAATGGAGAAGAAATCTACATTGGAAACCCTCCCTGTAAACTAATACCAAAGCAAGAATACACCCTCTCCACTTCCCCTCAAGATGATTCCATCAAAATTCAACCAAATAAGGCAGAATTTGAAGTTGATGAATTATCCTATCGTGATTACATCGAAACATTTGACGTGATTTTAAAGCGAAGGCTTAGTTGTGTTAGTGTACTTCTAAGTAGCAGTAAGACCTCCGACTGTCCATGGGAACGCGATGTAGACCTTTCAGCTGCTGCTTTAAGAAAACAACAAGTTCAGCGCATACTGAGTCATGAAGCAAAAGACAAACTGTTGTCTGTGCGCAGCAGCTTCATCGACAGCGCTTCACATCCCATTCTCAACAATGTCCTGGACAAACTTTTTGAGATGGGGGTGATAATCAAAGAAGAGTATGATGAAGCCTGTGTGAAGCAAGTGAAACAGGAAAAGGCACGTTGTGTCATCGATACAGTGAGGAGCAAAGGAACTGCTGCAAGTTTAAAAATGATATTCATTCTACGTGAAACCGACCCATTCCTCTCTGAGGATCTTGGGTTGATGTAAAACTGTATCAATGTAGTTGGTACACAGAAGAAGTTGGTACACTGAACAAGTTGGACACACTGAAGTTTGATTTTTTTTTTAACAACATGATCATCCAGAGCAACTTACCTTGCTCAAGGACACTTCAACAGGGTGCCTGGCTACGGCATGGACACACATTGACTGTTTCAGAGATTAAACACATGATGCTTTGACTACGACCTCAAGACACAAACATTTGACAAATGCCTTTAAAATGTTTTAACTCATGAAGTGGAATCATGTGTCTGGCTTATGTTTATTCAGACACCTGATGAAGGTGATGGACAAAGTGGAGTGTGTAAACACATACTGTTTATAGACCTTATTCCTGCCCTCGCCCACTGTCTCCACTCTAATGTAAGGGGTAGGGAGCTGGATGTCAAGGGGTTTCCTGCATTACCGGCTGTTGAAATATCTACAGCAAAATGTAAATACATGAGCCTGCATGGGCCTTAACAAGAGATAAGACCCACACACAATGGGGCTTTGAGTGTTGTTTGTTTGGGCAACACATGCAGATGTGCTCTGATGAGAAGCAAGAGGATGCCTGCAAAAAGCCATTTTACTCCCTGCTCCACCTGACACAGGGAGGTTCACAGAACCGCCATTGTTTAGACCAGGTCTCTTCACTCCAGTTTTTTTCTAAACCCAGACCATATCTTCAACACAGTCTACTGGAAAAGAGGAATTATGGTACATATATACCATGAGCTACCACCACAGGATGTCTGGAAATACATACATGTACAATAGACCTTTAGTTTTGAGTATAAACAGTAGACAAACAACGCTTATAAAACACCTGTAGAATATATAATCGTATTACACATGTGAAAATCAAATTTCCTTCCTATTCATTCCTCTCGTCCTCTTTGCCTAGGCACTAAAACAATCAAAAGCGGAAGGAACATTTTGGATTCTCTACTGGAATATGCTTTTTTGGACATTCTACAAGGCGCTATGATGATTTGTCAAAAAAATTAAACCCAGAGATCATGGGGATGTGTGGAGTTAATTAACACAGACATTTTCTTACCAAAGTCTCCACAGGACCTTTAAGATGATCATGGACTCTGGATTATTATGGAAGCTTGGACTTTGCAGCTATTTGATGCTGAAGGAATACAGACTGTTCGATTTCTATTGCAACTATTGTCACCCAGAATTGTAAGACATAGTTTCTCCTGGATGCAATATATTTAATCCTGGACCCCTAGAATCCTCTATATAGATTATTAAATTGTTGCTGATATTTCAAAAGTAGCTGTAATCTATTATTCTGTATTTTAAAGTAAAACCTATATTTGTTCTGTATCAATAATTTACGTGCCTTCTTTTCTATTCAGCCCTTGATGTTTGTAAATGTGAACGGGTGTGTTGAGTAAATCTTTTTACTCAATGTACAGCTAAGTTGTAAATGTAACTTAAATTGTTATTCTTAATTATTATTATTTTGTTATTATGATTATTTGTCAACTTTGTGATAAATAGCCATGATAAGACATGCTTTGGAATTTGAGCATCAGCTGATTGCAAGAATTGCAAGAAGAAATCTCCAAATGAAGTAGCCTATGCGCCCATTATGCACATTTGAACAAATAAAAGGTGTTCTAATGATCATTGTTATTATAAACCATGCAGGGCCAACAAAAGCCACCACTCTAAACGACACATTGGCAACAGGGCTTCCTGGACTTTAAATACCAACTGACATTCTCCATGCAGCCCTGAGCAGAGGCTCAGTGGCCTCTGGGCCAACGTGTGGAGCACAGTTGGTAAAATGACCATTACAATTACCTACCATTTAAGCATTTAGCAGACACTCTTAATCCAGAGCGATTTACAGTAAGCAGTAATACAGCAAATGCATAAAAAATAGTAATATAGGATCATAGGTTAAATGAATATAACCCATTATCAGTCTAAACAGTATAATATCAAAAAATCTATAATCTGTACATTGAAACTATACACACTATAGGATGTCAGGTCAACAAGTGAACATGGCATCTGTCTACATAACATGATGCTATCTAAATTACATTTTAGCCTTTGCATAAGCCTGAATGTGTTGAAGCCTGCAAGCAAAGCGGTTCTACCTGCAATGGGGAGTTCGTTCCATAGTTTGGGAGCCAGAAGGGAGAAGAGTCTGGGACGTGTGGAGCGTTGTCCCGGATGTTTCAGGGAAGGTTCTTACAGCTTCCCTGTGTTGGAAAAATTAACAGCAGACTGTGTGCAGACTCCTCAGTGAAGACAAGACAGAGAAACAGGAAAATCACATCTCGTCTTGCATTTTGATGTAAGCATTATGAGGGCTGTTAACACCTGCAGTTCCTAATAGCGTGTGAATGCGATTCTTAATACTGCTGTTCTTAACCGTCTGCAATGTAAGGGACATGCTAAGGGAAGGTGTTGTCTATCCCTCACCAGTATACAATACGTAACTGGGAGGTATACAGTATGTGGCTCAAAACAAATGTAGCAAAATGTGTTAATACTCCGTGGTGGAAAATGGGAAAGGCTCAGAAGTGTACCGTAATAGTATCTCTACAGCAACTAACATGGTTGTGTACAAACAGGACAGCTTTGTGTATATTTGGAAGCGATAGTTGAACCAGGCTTAATCCTTCCTGGTACAATGGCACATCCGTGCTAGTGGTGGTAACAGAGGCAGGTGATGTGGTGGACTGGAGACCGCAGGCCATGTTCGTCTGTAGCAGTAGAGGCTCAGACAGAGCCTCTGCCTGATGACCGAATCCTGAAAATTGTTGACTTATCATCATCATCATCATAATCGTGTATTGTTGTTATTATTACTATTATACACTCATGTTGTGTTCAGTGACTAAAATGTCAAATCAATCAACCCTAAGCAAAGCAATGCAGGAGCTGCGGTTTTTGCACCATATCAATTATGTAGCCTATATCGTGTTTATTTGTTAATTAATTGATTTTATTGGTTTAATTTGTGTGTTATTGCTTCAAAATGTGAAGTCATGATGTGGATATGTTGCGGTCAAAACTCAAGTTAACTTCAATCATGGTCATGAAAACTACTGCTAGTATTTCAAAGATAATACATTATAATTGTGCAGCTTCATGGACAACTAATGAAGTGTTTTTAAAAGCATTAAATGAACCTGTAATATTGCCTCAACCATTGCCTCATTAATAATATACAAAGTTGTAAACCCCCAACAGTTCATAAAAATCACAGACAATGACGTGTGTAAATACTTTATTGACATTTTACACTGAGAATGATATTACACCATGTAGGAGCCATCTGCTTCCAGACCAAACGTCAACAACACTTTGGTTCACAGGAACATTTCTGGAGGAGATGACGCAAGGAACTGAATGTAAATACAGTATATTCATATGTGTACATGCTGTATGTATTGTACAGCCTATTAGTTTTGCCATTCGCTTGGCCATTGTTTCCTTAAGATGTTGACGTCCAAGCAATGCATCTCAACTCATAATCATTCGTTGATGTCATGACATACAGTATGTAAAGTCTACTAATCTACGGTAATAAGAATGATTATTATTATTATTATTATTCGTGAACAAGAACGAGAAGTTGGCCTAGTAGTAGCCAGTGAGTTAAAAAATACCTTCAGTCAGACACTGGATCTTAAAGACCACTTTGGTAGAGGTTTGGGTTGTCTAGTTACCTTGCCATGATGTAACTCCAAAGGTGGAAAAGAATTCTAAAATAATTGCTCCATTGATTAGAAATTGATCATTCAAAATATGCTCCTCATTGATTTACATTGTAAGGTAAAACAGCTCTCAAAGTCACTCTTTTAGCACATAAACAAACGTAAACAAAGATTCAGATCGTATGGAACATCACCAAACCGAGTACTGTTTTTTTTATTTAGGAAAAATGTTAACTTCCTGTTGATTTCCAAATCAATCTTATATCTTCTTTTTAAGAAGAAACCCCAGACTGAATCCGCGGATCCGGATCTTCAAATAGTAAAATCAGCAGGAAGTTCACAAAAATAAAAAAAAAGTAGGCTACAGAAATTGAGTAAATGTACTCAGTTACTTTCCACCTCAGGTTTGTAATGAATGATCAAAGCCCTTAGTGTCTTGTAATTGACAGGATGGAGTCCAAACTGGTGTTTGGACCCCATCTTGTGTCTATTAGCAGACACTACTACTATGTTGATGTTGACCTGCTTGAGGATGTTATGGGTGTAAAACCTATTTTTAGATTTTAAATCATTTAATTTACACACTTTTAATGAATGGATACACTGACTGTCTGCATGAACATTTACAAATCTCCAATACATCCTAGCCCTAGGATTGTAAAGGAACTAGCTTGTGTGGTTGCTGACCAGTCACAATGTTATGTAATGTAATACTTTGGAGGAAGCAACTTTACCTTGTGGTTGGAAAGAGGCACAAGCAGTGAGATTTTCTAAAAAAGGAAGTAAAGGCAATAGCAGGGAATTACAGACCTGTTAGTCTGACATCTGTGTTATATAAAACAATGGGAAAATGTATTAGGGCATACATTGTAGATCATATGAAGTCCAATGAGCTATTTAGTAAGAAACAGTACAATGGCTTTATATCTGGAAGATCGATTACACATAGAGGACAGTCAGTTGATTACATATAAATTATATGGACTTCCAAAAAGCTTGTGATAAAGTTCATAAGCTCATAAGAGATTAAAGGAGAATTTTGGACTAAGGTTTTCTTACCTTTTCTATGATGTTATGATATCTTAGGATGAATGGTAGGCTACAGTAGAAAAATGTCATAACTCCATCCCGGGTCCCCCACAGCTTTTTTTTGGTGAGTTCTGACGTTCATAGTGACAGAACACTGTAAAAAAAACAAAAAAAAAAACATAAGTCTCGCTAGACGACATTGAAATCTCGAGATTTCAATTTCGTCTAGCGAGAGTTAGTTTTTTTTGTTTTTATTTTTTGTTTGCGTAATGTTCTGTCACTATGTACGTCAGATGAAAAAAAAAAAAAAAAGCTATTAAAATATGTGATCTAACGCAAGGCCTATCCGCGCACGTTTTAAGCTGTGGCGGACCTGGGATGGAGTTATGAAAATTTTCTACTGTACCATTCATCCTAAGATATCATAAGATCATAGAAAAAGTAAGAAAACCTTAGTCCAAAATTCTCCTTTAATATCACAATAGACGACAGAGTTATCAGTTGGATACAGGATTTCCTTAGTAATAGGAAACAGCATGGTGGTTAATGGAGCCACTTCAGATTGGAAGGCAGTGACCTCTGGAGTCTCACAGGCCCTGTGCTTTTTGTTATTTACATAAATGATTACCAATCCGATGTCTACATTTTAGAGGACGACACGAAAATATTTAGAATTATTACCAAGGACACTGACATAGCTCAACTTCAAGCAGATCTCCAGAGTACTAGCAACTGGTGTGATAGCTGGGGCCTATTACACGAAAGGGGAATTAAATAAGTCTGGATTTAAGTCAAATCCAGGTTTGACAAAGTCTGGTCCGTACAGCCTGGTTTATTCCGTTCCATGAACGCCAAGCCAGGCTGAAAAGGAGCGACTTTGTCGAGCTAGACCTGGGGCCTGTTCCTCAAAAGGGAATTAAAGCTTAAGCCTGGCTTTAACACCTATCCTGGCTTAATTTAGCCAGGATTAGGGCTGAATCGGTTCCTCAAAAGCTGAATTAGCCTGAAGATTAGTTTAGCCAGTTCACCCTGGCTAAGTTTAGCCATGACCCGATTCCTCAAAAGAGAATTGAAGCAATCCTACCTTAGTTACCATGGCAATTTAGCTGTGAAGTTAGCCTGGTCAGGAGCAGGCTAACAGCCAAGCTTACTTAATCCAGTGCCTTGTTCTTCAAGTTTTTCCACAGTTAATTCAACACATGTGTTTGAATATGGACTCATTTTAATGACCTTGCATTCAAATAAAATGAAATAAATACAATAAGATATAATCAAATTAATTATATTACTGAAATAGTGTGACCATGAATCATAATTGTTTCACAATGACTTGTGATATGTCATTGTCAATCTGTTAACACTATAGTTCATATTGTTGTTAGATGTTTGATAATATATTACAGATTTTTTTTTAATATTATAAAAAAAATGTCTATATATTTATATATATATATATATATATATATATATATATATATATATATATATATACATATATATTCCAGAGAGGAACGCCGCTCTGGTTTTGGACAAGGATTCTGCTATCGACTTTCATGGTCTTTTATAGAAATACGTGAAGCTTGGCTTCATTATCCTGGCTCGACACAGCCTGGCTTGACAAGGCCTAGCTCGACAAAGTCGCTCCTTTTCAGCCTGGCTTTGCTTTGAGGAACGGAATAAACGAGGCTTATATGGACCCGACTTTGTCAAGTCTGAATTTGGCTTAAGTCCAGGCTTAGTTTATTCACCTTTTGAGGAACAGGCCCCTGTCAAGTTCAGAATCCTTGAACTTGACCAATCATGGAGTCCAAAACCAGAGCGGCGTTCCTCTCTGTGGCTGAACAGCAGCATTGCAGCAGCTCATGAAATCATACAAGGAAGTAAAATGTATTATAAGCGAGAAAACGCGACCGCAATAAATAGATCCAGGGAGCGTGGCAAAGTATTGCAAGCACACACAGAGTGTGTGTGTGTGTGTGTGTGTGTGTGTGTGTGTGTGTGTGTGTGTGTGTGTGTGTGTGTGTGTGTGTGTGTGTGTGTGTGTGTGTGTGTGTGTGTGTGCGCGCGCGCGCGCGACGGGACGGCACGGCAACGGGACGCACGGGACGGGGGGTGTACCGCGACGGGACGCACGGGACGGGACGGGGGGGTTGACCGCAACTGGGGGCCGCGACGGGATGAGCGGGGGACGGGGGGACGGGGTGGGGGCGGGACACGCAATAACCCCACATTTGCAAGACCACTTTGGTAGAGGTTTGGGTTGTGTAGTTACCTTGCCATCATGATGTAACTCCAAAGGTGGACAAGAAATAAAAAATAATTTCTCCATTGACTAGAAATTGATAATTTAAAATATGCTCCTCATTGACTTACATTCAGTGGAAAAAAAAATCTGTTATATATTATCAAACATCTAACAACAATATGAACTATAGTGTTAACAGAGTGACAATGACATCACATGAGTGATTGTGAAACAATTATGATTCATGGTCACACACTATTTCAGTAATATAATTAATTTGATTATATCTGATTGTATTTATTTCATTTTATTTGAATGCAAGGTCATTAAAATGAGTCCATATTCAAACACATGTGTTGAATTAACTGTGGAAAAACTTGAAGAACAAGGCACTGGATTAAGTAAGCTTGGCTGTTAGCCTGCTCCTGACCAGGCTAGCTTCACAGCTAAATTGCCATGGTAACTAAAGTAGGCTTGCTTCAATTCTCTTTTGAGGAATCGGGTCATGGCTAAACTTAGCCAGGGTGAACTGGCTAAACTAATCTTCAAGCTAATTCAGCTTTTGAGGAACCGATTCAGCCCTAATCCTGGCTAAATTAAGCCAGGATAGGTGTTAAAGCCAGGCTTAAACTCTAATTCCCTTTTGAGGAACAGGCCCCAGGCCTCTTGTCAAGCCAGGCTGTGTCGAGCCAGGATGGTAAAGCCAGGCTTCACGTATTCCTATAAAAGACCATAAAAGTCGATAGCAGAATCCTTGAACTTGACCAATCATGGAGTCCAAAACCAGAGCGGCGTTCTCTGTGGCTGAACAGCAGCACTGCAGCAACTCTTGGAATCATACGAGTAAGTAAAATGTATAATAAGCAAGAAAGGAAACACGGCCGAAATAAATAGATCCAGGGAGAAAGTGTGGCAAAGTATTGCCGACAAATTATATGCACAAGTCGTCCAAAAATATATACAATTTATATATATATAGTCCATAAATATATAATTCTGTTAGACTTAAACATGAGGAGCTTAAGTGAATATCGCCTACTAATCTACAATGCTATTATATGCGCCATGCATGCAATGTTGAGATTACATGGAATCCATCTATTTAAATATCTGCAGTGCCGTCCACGGGAGTAACGGGGGTCCCCGGGTGGTCGCCGCTACCCGCGGCAGTAACGGGGGGGTCCCCGTTGCTGTGACGGGGGTCGCCATTACCCGCGGCAGTGACGGGGGGGTCCCCGTTGCAGTGACGGGGGTCGTCGTTACCCGCGGAAGTAACAGGGGTCCGGCCGCCAAAAGGTATAGCCTACGTTTTTTTCGGGCTTGTAGATCTTCGATTTTCCGCATAAGAATTTAATAAGTGTGGGAAAACTCATTGTTTTTCATATTGACTGCTTAAAGGGCATGCACGCACGCACGTATATGTAAGTATGTCAGACATTTTTTATTATCTGAAAAAACAAATACATTATCAAACATCTACAATATGAACTATAGTGTTAACAGAGTGACAATGACATATCACATGAGTCATTGTGAAACAATTATGATTCATGGTCACACTATTTCGGTAATATAATTAAATTGATTATATCTTATTGTATTTATTTCACTTTATTTGAATGCAGGGTCATTAAAATGAGTCCATATACAAACATATGTGATGAATTAACTGTGGAAAAAGTCATTGGATTAAGATTGGAGTCATTGGACTAACAGCTATATCACAAAACTTGAAGAACAAGGCACTGGATTAATTCAACTTGGCTGTTAGCATGGTAACTAAGGTAGGATTGCGTATAATTTCTTTCGTGAAAATCTAGTCATGGTTAAACATTAACCAGGGTGAACTGGCTAAACTAATCTGGCAAGATAATTCAGCTTTCATGAAACCGATTCATCGCAAATTCTGGCTAAATTAAGCCAGGGGCCTGTTCCTCAAAAGGGAATTAGAGTTTAAGCCTGTCTTTAACACCTATCCTGGCTTAATTTAGCCAGGATTAGGGCTGAATCGGTTCCTCAAAAGCTGAATTAGCTTGAAGATTAGTTTAGCCAGTTCACCCTGGCTAAGTTTAGCCATGACCCGATTCCTCAAAAGAGAATTGAAGCAAGCCTACCTTAGTTACCATGGCAATTTAGCTGTGAAGTTAGCCTGGTCAGGAGCAGGCTAACAGCCAAGCTTACTTAATCCAGTGCCTTATTTTCCACAGTTAATTCAACACATGTGTTTGAATATGGACTCATTTTAATGACCTTGCATTCAAATAAAATGAAATAAATACAATAAGATATAATCAAATTAATTATATTACTGAAATAGTGTGACCATGAATCATAATTGTTTCACAATGACTCGTGATATGTCATTGTCACTCTGTTAACACTATAGTTCATATTGTTGTTAGATGTTTGATAATATATTACAGATTTTTTTTGTAATATTATAAAAAAAAATGTTTATATATATATATATATTACGGGTTTAAAAGAGCCTCTTCACTGAATGTAAGTCAATGAGGAGCATATTTTAAATTATCAATTTCTAGTCAATGGAGAAATTATTTTTTATTTCTTGTCCACCTTTGGAGTTACATCATGAACTACACAACCCAAACCTCTACCAAAGTGGTCTTGCAAATGTGGGGTTATTGCGTGTCCCGCCCCCCCCCCCGTACCCCCGTCCCCCGCTCATCCCGTCGTGGCCCCCAGTCGCGGTACACCCCCCGTCCCGTCCCATCCCGTGCGTCCCGTTGCCGTCCCGTCGCGCGCACACGTGCACGCGCACACACACCAAGGGCGTATCGTCATAGAGGCCAATGGGGCCATGGCCCGGTCTATAAAACTCTGCTCCCCCAGGGGAAAGAAAAACAAAAAAATCAACATAACAACATTAGCACCCCTCACCCTATTCTGTTGTTGCCAACCACAGAAATTCGCCTTTGTTTTCAAATCGGGCTTATTTGCATTCGGCCGAATTGTTAATGGGTGGCCATTAAAAAACGGTTTCCCCGTCAAACCGGTTCTCTTGCCAGGCACCAGCGGCTTCTGGTGGGGGGCCAGTGGGGCCACAACCAGCAGCGCCCACCACAAAGCCAGACCCGCCACCACCAGCAACCATCTCCGCGCCAGCAGCACCATAAGTGCGCCCCTGCTCCCCGGATTCCAGCGGCGCAGTTGCGCCTACAGAGTACAGACCTCTCTGCTATCGATGAGCCAGCAACTCAACCCAAACTAAGCCGCTTCCCAACTATACTTGCATATTGTGTTTTATTCACGTTTCTCTCGCTTGCATTAACGCTGATGGTAATTCTCAATAGACTGTCACTTATCAGCCATCGTTGCGCGAGCCCCCCCCCGAGCTCGCGCAACGATCTGGCCCGGTCCACGTTAGAACCCACCGTACGCTACTGACACACACACACACACACACACACACACACACACACACACACACACACACACACACACACACACACACACACACACACACACACACACACACACACACACACACACACACACACACACACACTCTGTGTGTGCTTGCAATACTTTGCCACGCTTTCTCCCTGGATCTATTTATTGCGGTCGCGTTTCCTTTCTCGCTTATAATACATTTCACTTCCTTGTATGATTCCATGAGCTGCTGCAATTGATGCTGCTGTTCAGCCACAGAGAGGAACGCCGCTCTGGTTTTGGACTCCATGATTGGTCAAGTTCAAGGATTCTGCTATCGACTTTCATGGTCTTTTATAGAAATACGTGAAGCTTGGCTTCATTATCCTGGCTCGACACAGCCTGGCTTGACAAGACCTAGCTCGACAAAGTCGCTCCTTTTCAGCCTGGCTTTGCTTTGAGGAACGGAATAAACGAGGCTTATATGGACCCGACTTTGTCAAGTCTGGATTTGGCTTAAGTCCAGACTTAGTTTATTCACCTTTTGAGTAACAGGCCCCAGGATATGTGTTAAATCCAGGCTTAACCCCTAATTCTGCTTTCGTGAAATAAGCCCGTGGTTACTGAAATTAAATCCAGACAAATGTAAGCAATTACACATTGGGAAAATAAGTACCAACTTGGCTAACTATAGAGTTGGAGGTTTTTGATTCATCAAGTAGAGGAAGAAAAGGATATAGGTGTTGTGGTTGACAATTCATTAGAATTTCAAACACACATATCTGAAAAAGTAAAAAAAAAAGTAAACTCCATGTTGGCGATAATTAGAAGGACCTTTTTTTAAATTTACGTAAATGATTATTTATACCATTATACAAATCCTTGGTGAGATCTCATCTTGAATTTGCAAGCTCAGTCTGATGTCCTTACAAAATCAATATAGAGAAAATTGAGAAGGTTCAGAGAAGGGCTACTAAATTAATTCCAGGTCTGAAAGAATTGTCATATGAAGAAAGGTTAGGACATTTACAGTTACCAACGTTAGTATATAGAAGACACAGAGGAGATATGATTGAGGTCTATAAACCTGTTCACTTCACAGCCAAGCCTGTTGTCCACTTCTGGGATAATAATACGAGTTGATAGGGAATTCCCTAAAACCATTACCACTAAAATGTAACTCTGAAAAGAGAAAGCATTTCTTTACACTTCGAGCTGTAAGAGCATGGAACAAACTTCCAGAGGAAGTGGTCCAGGCTCCTTCAGTGAAGACCTTCAAGAATAGACATGACAAATTCTGGTCATCAAAATACTTTTTGTACAATTATAGGGCTGGCTTGCAAACCAAGGGATTCAATTTTTTGTATGTAAAATATGGAATTATGCGTGTATATGTATATTCTATATGTGGGATTGCATGTGGGTTGCGGAGTATTTGTGGGGTGGGGTGGGTTGCAGGGTAGTGGTGAATTGTGAATGTCGCAATTTGAAAGAAAATATTCATATTGTGTTGAGTCTGGCGTAGAGGATTGCATCCTGGGCCAGACATTTTTCAATAAATTTCAATAAATAAATTCAATACATTTCAATAAATAGTACACGTTGATATATAGCGTTTGTTCAGTAACGGAGGTCTCCACAGCATTTTCAGTTCAGGATAAGGTTATAGTACTCGAGTCCGGTCTCAGTCTCGAGTCCGCATTTTAATTTACTCGCACTCGTCTCGGTCTCGGATCAAGGGACTCGGGACTCTTCCCCCACGAGACCACTCAAGTCCAAGTGCAATGCAATGCAATCATTTTACTGGATCCCTCCCAATGGCTCCCATTACAAGGAGCCCATTCATGTTCCCATTTTAAGAGATCCGTCTGTGGAGCTTGTAGACCTGTGCATGCTACCATAAGTTTATGTAACTGCAACTGCTCTTCCTACTGTGGCAAGTTTGCATATATTAGTCCAGTGGTTCTCAAAGTGGGGTCCGGGGACCCCCAGGGGTCCTTGAGAGGGTTCCAGGGGGTCCCCAGATAAATGATAGATAGTTGGGAACCAAATGGACCCTTATGTGGCTGTAACTTTGAGAGTTATGGTGGTCCATTGTCTAATGCATGGGTTCTCAAAGTGGGGTCCAGGGACCCCCAGGGCCCTATATACACGTCAGCCATTTTCAAACAATCTTGACATTCTTTCAAAATGTCTGAATATTGTTGACATTTTTAACACCACAAATCTTGTATGGGATCCCTGGCACACAATCTTTTCAGATGGGGGGTCCGCGGCCCAATACACTTTCATTTAGGGGTCCTTGGCATGAAAGTTTGAGAACCACTGTATTAGTCCACTATAACCAACCACACGATCAAGCTGCCACTGACCTTATGAATAGTTCCTCAAGTTGCGTCTAAACATGATGATATATAATATCTCTGCTGTCCAGCCCGAAACTGCTAACTCCAAAACGCTCATTGTTCAGGAAACGAAAAAACAAAATATACGTTTTTCAGAAAATGAAGAAAACCTTATATTTTTAAAACAAAGCAATACTACCTCGTCAAAGTTGGTATAGTTACTGTATATATTGTGAGATACTTGCATGTGTCATTGTATTATCAACACTTTACCCAAATCGCGGGTAAATCAACACTTTACCCAGCGCGAGTGGAGTTAGAAGTTTCAGACGAGCAGAAATCAAGCTGAAATGGAGTTAGGTGTCCAAACAACAGTAGCTCGCTGCTGAGAGAGGTTTCAAAAGGGTACAGATTCCCAAAAGCTAACAATGGATCTCCAAGCTCACAATGCATCACAACAACGTGTGAATTAATGCCCTGATGCTTCATGACACTTATTATATAGGCCTACAACAATAAACAGGACTTTAAATATTACAATAACTTCTGCTAAGAGGTAGTAGAACACTAGCGCGACAGAAATGCTATGAACGTCTTTCTTCTTATCACAATGCTCTCCTCATTAAACACTTCATAGATTTTAGAAATATAATTACTTGTTTTCATAACATTAGCGTCAGTGCTGTTTGATACAGGTACACTGCATAGTTTTAACAGACTACGGGGAGTCTGTTTACGTGTTGTTCCTCCTCGTTCACTGCGCGTGTAGAGGAGAGGGGGGGAGTTGTTTGTTTTTGACGGACAGTTTGAGGATCCAATGGAGTTAGGAGTTTTCGTCTGAGGCGCTTTTTAATACTTTTCATTGGTTCAAATGTTTAGATTTTTTACACAGATGTGAAGGGTGTTCAATAGCGTCGATTTATGAAAAAAAGAAAAAAAAACTGAAAATGGAGTTAGCTGTTCCCGGCTGGACACCGACGATATGAAACATCATATGTTCATAGTGACAGCACCGATCAGACGCTTTGGATGAACAGCGCAATATTTCAAGGTGATTTCTTTATTGTGTGTTGTAGCCTGTATGATTGTTTTCATAGACATTGTTCTCAAAACATGCTGTCAGACTGCTGTCAGTAATGTTTCCTTGCACACAGTAGGCTTACTGGCGCTGTGTAACTGCAGTAAATAGCGAAGTCCAAACGGCAAAACTAAAAACATTACTTAACATTAGACCCTGATCGATACCGTTGTCGGCTTGTCTGTAAGAGCGAAATATTCTGTGGCTCTTGAAAGGTTAGTAAACATGCTGAAAAAACGGCGTCACTGGCCGACTTAATTAATTAATTCTGGCACTCAATGTGGTGTTTACCTGTCTTCTACGGTCAGTGTTGCATTGGTCATTGCACGCGGTAACACGCCGTCCCACCAGTCTTTTGAGCAGGAGCACGCATTGATTAAAAACAGCCCTTAAGTTCACACCTCAACAAAGTTTACAAAGACTGCCAACAGTCGGGTGTCGCACCAGGTGAATTAACATAGGAATGAGCCTAGATGCATATCAATTGTCCATTATGTGACCTAGTGTAGGTGTTAAGCGACGTGCGCGTGACTTACATGCTGAATAGGGCGGCAACCAAGTACCTTGGATTGATTGATTGATGGATCCAGGTGCGTCCATAGCAACTGTCTTCATACATAGCAGCGGTCTGCTATCAAGAAAGAATGCCATGATTGACTAATCATAATGAGTCGTTCTACCATGCTGTGTAATAAATATTTATAGAACACATAGACAGACTGAACCACTTTCATCATCCCTATATTGAGCATGTCGTCATAGTTATTATCAGTGGTGGAAAAAAGTACTCACATTTCTTACTTAAGTAAATGTAGACATACTCTGTTAAAAGTCCGGAATTAAAAAATGTACTTGAGTAAAAGTACAAAAGTATTGGCATCAAAATATATCAGAAGTAGAAAGTACTAATTCTGCAGAATGTCGCAAGTTTTCAAATAAATTTAATTTGAAAATACGCATTGTGAGCTTGTAGATCTAAATGTATATAGGGCTGAAGTGGTTCATTTTGTAATAATAATCAAAATCTACAAAGTAGCTAGTAACTAGTAAGTTTTCAAATAATTGTAGTGGAGTGGAGTTTTTTTTGGCCTCCGGCCGTGCGGCGAGGTCCCAAATACTAACAAAATACTGAAAAATGTACAATAATGATAAAATACTGGAGGTAATGTGGGCCGGTGCTACTTAAGGATTGGCCATTTCAGATGAGAGACAAGCCAGTGGGCCAATTACATGAGTTATATTTACTTTGTGGGCCGCCCAGACCCAAAAAGTGAAGGGGGAAAAAAAAAGGGGGGGGGGGGGGGGGGGGTTTAAGGTCGGCTTGGTCGGCCTGGAATGGTGCGGAATTGTCCCAAATTACCCAGTGGCCAGCACGTCCCTGATGGTAACGTGTTCTATTGGTTCTTATTCTTAATTAACCCTTCATTTTGTTTTGGGAGAGAATCTGAGAAATTCCTTTAAATGTAGCTATACTGGAGTATGCTCAAATTCAACCTAAACCTATGAAATCCAGAAGTTTAAGTCATACTGTGTAAGTAGTCTTTAGTAGTCTTTAAAAACTTAAAAATACAGTACATGAATAAATACATTTCCGGATCATTTTTGTGTGAGACACAAAAAAATTGTGTTCATGTAGAATGGTTATTGTGAAAAACAAAGCAATGAAAGATTATATCAAAAACAAAACTTTTGTTTAATTGAAAAGGTTGCACGCCGTATGACTATAAACTTTAAACAAAGCACTGAGAGTTAAGAAACTCACCGGGGACACAGCTTGAGAATGAATTGAAAACGTTTTGTTTTTATTCGTTTTTTTCTTTTTTCTTAATGCTTTTTTTGATCTTTTCAAATCATTTCATCTGTAGTGTGGCGTCGCTTGCTAAAAAAAAAGGGAGAGGAGAGGGAGGAATTGATATCATCGCTGTAGCCAGTCCAGAAGTTTAGAAATCACATTTCATCCCGGGGTTTCACCCTCTTTTCAACCCCGCTACCTCCGCGGAAGAAAAACAGTCTGTGTTCACACGTCTTACGAATCGTCTTCATCGTGGAATTCCAAAACAAAAAAAAATCATTCTCCGATACCGCCTCGCTCCCCTCCTTTTCCGTTACTTAAAAAAACCCTATGTACTTAGTCGACCTGGTGGAGTTCCCCCTGGGCTGTATGCTCGGGGGCCTCTCCTGTTATTCGCTACAGCGCTTAAATAATCTTCGGCGGAAAAAAACGGCCGACGGACAAGCTCACCACGCGTTCCGCGTGGTGAGCTTGTCCGTCGGCCGTTTTTCCCGCCGAATGTTCGCCCGGCCCCCCAGACTAGGGGGGTTCTTAAAAAAAAGAATACATTAGAACTACTTTTGTAGTGTTGGGGTGGGGGGGGTGGGGAATGTGATGAACATGGGTGTGACGTTTAGGGAGGGTGGGGGGAGGGGGGGGGGTGGGGTGAGCTTGTTATTCTGGTAGGATTCCAACTTGAAGGGGTCCCTCGGAAAAGCCTGCTAAAAAGACTCCATAGTGGTTGCTGAGGGGGCCTGGGTGGGTGGGTCGATGGCGAGACCCCCCTCCAGGAAAGGGTTCAGTTTCCGGCGGGGTGGAAGGACAGCTGCTGGCTGGGGTGAGCCTGCACCTGGAGAGCTGGAAGAACACAATGTTACCTTTAAAATGTGACGTAAGTGATATGCTTTGGTTAAAAAAACACTTTTTTTTTTGTTAAACATTTTAAAGCTCTATATTGTGATAGTAATCATTGCTATACTACAGTGTTTGTCTGTCCTGCTCTTTAACTGTTTGTCTGTCCTGCTCTTTAACTGTTTGTCTGTCCTGCTCTTTAATAAATACAAAATACATTTTCAGGTGGTTTTGCCAATTTCAGCCAATAAGGAGAGAAAACCCTTTAAAAAAAACTGTGTTAAAGTGTTACAGTTTGACTCCCACTTCCTATGCCAGAAATTTCAACAGCTAGGTCCAGGCTTTCTTTTTGAGCAAAACGCGAAGGAAAATAAAAGCCCGGAGATCGAGGTCTATCTCTTGATAGTATCGGACAAAATTGGTATCCTGGCTGCCATTAAAGGGTATTTTCTGTTTTCCAAAAAGCTGGAGAGACAGGGAGGGACAGGGAAAGGTCAAGTTTACTAAGTGTTCAGTGGTTAAAATGTATGAAATAAACAAAACACTATTTACACAACACCGATGCTAGTCAATAGGCTCTATGCACAGCAGCCATATTATCACTTCCTTCACAGGTGTTAACAATGATACTAATGAAGGCTCTGTTCCATTTAGTGTAGCACAGTGGTTTCCACGACCCCCATAACTCTGAGAGTTACACCCATAAGGGGCCATTTGGAAGCCCATGAGGGTCCCTGGACCCCAACTTTAGACCCACTGGTGTAACAGAGTGTTTCCAGTGAGTCAACATGCACAATATCAGCACCCTGACTCTGTTTGACCAGAATGGAACAGAGCCTTCATTAGTATCATTGGTAACACCTGTGAATGTCTTCATAATATGGCTGCTGTGAATAGAGCTTATGGAGCTATCTATGAAATCTATGAAAAAAGTGTAATCTGCACCACCGATTTGTGTGTGTGTGTGTGTGTGTGTGTGTGTGTGTGTGTGTGTGTGTGTGTGTGTGTGTGTGTACCTTGTGGGTGTCCTATGTAGTAGTGTTGGTGTGTGCCCTGCTGTGGCGGGGGGCCGTGCTGAGGCGCGCCGGCGCCGCCCTGCTGGGGAGCGGCGGCGGCATAGTGGAGCATGACCTGCTGGGGCGGGGGGCCGTGGGGGCCGGCGGCGTGGTGGTGGTGAGGGCCCGACATCCCCGCCGCTACGTGGGCCTTAGAGGGAGGAGGAGGAGGGGACAGTTAGGGTCGTTACCATTTTTACTTGACGTTTAACCACTTAAACCCATAAGAGTTAGAATATATCTAGAGGGCGGATTGCCCTGTCCCGATTTAATTGTGGTTTTGGCCTTGAACATTGGAACATATCAAAGTACATTTATGTTTTCCTTTCAGGCTTTATAAAAAAAAAGAATAATCTCACAAGGCAGATATGACGAATAACTTCAATAAACAAAGAAACGACTGACATATATATTCAATAATTTGCTGAAGGAAACATGGAAAAGAACAGCAGCTCCCGTCACAGTACAGCACTCAAATGAATGTATTTAGTTTACTGTCCATCAGTGACCATAATATGACCCTAACAACAACAGTACTGTTAGGGGTTTATTTAGGAGAGAGAGAGAGAGACATGGCAGAGCACAGTGGTGTCAGATTTCGCACGCACGAACGCACACACGCACGCACGCACACACACACACACATTACATTACATTACAGTCATTTAGCAGACGCTTTTATCCAAAGCGACTTACACACACACACACAGATGCAGTCTTTTTCTTCATAATATCGGTAGCCACCCTGTAAATGACATTGTAAATGTCAGTCTTGCTTGTACCTGTGTCAGCTGGCTGATGGAGGGGAATCCGTGAGCCGCCATGTGCTGGTGTGCCTGCAGGCTGTAGCTCTGCATGGGGTAGGAGGCCTGCGGGGAGCCGTGGCCCAGGGGGAGGTTAGGAGGAGAGGAGGCTGACAGACCACCAGAGTGGTACATGGACTGAGGCTGAGGAACCCCCTGACCCGACTGTATAGGGGAACAGAGGCAATGTTAGGAGCAAAGTTACGGGAGCGAGAACCACGACAATCAACTCTGATCAAGTTAAACCACTTAAACCCTATAGTCTAGAGCAGTGTTTTTTTCAACCTTTTTCATGCCGCGGACCCCTAAATTGATATACATTTTGCCGCGGACCCCCATTTGAAAATGTTTTGTGCCAGGGACCCCCCAGAAGCAAAGATACCAGTTCATTTTCACTTTAAAAAATAGAAATATTCAAAGATATGCACACTTTTTCTCACGATTTTTCAAAAATAGCAGATCTACAAGCTCATAGCACGGCACTCTGTGCCGCGCTATGAGCTTGACCACTGGTGGTCCCTGGACCACTGGTTGAAAACCACTGCTCTAGACCATTGGTTCGCAAGGTGGGGTCCGGGGACCCCCAGGGGTCCTTGGGGGGCGGGGTTCCAGGGGGTCCCCAGCAAAATGTGTTAATATAGCATCACAATAATTTTAACCACTTTAACCTTTTAATACTTTGGCTATTGGCTATTCAGCCTATGTATAGACGAATCCACAGACGCGCTGCCTGTAGGCGGCCATTGCTGCGGTGTCACGGTACGGAGCGTTGACACTGCAGCTATGGCTGCCTACAGGCAGCGCGTCTGTGGATTCGTCTATTCACCTGTTTCCTAGGCTTTCCACGTCCTGTGTGTCTTCCACTTCCTGTCGATTTGATCCAATGAAATCCAATGAAACTGGTCAGATGACTAATGATATCCAATGAAATCCGACAGGAAGTGGAAAACACACAGCCTAGTGAATAGAATAGATTGTGGTTGGGGGGCACACGGTGGCGCAGTCGGTAGCCCTGTCGCCTCACAGCTAGAAGGTCATCAGTGCTCATACCCTAGGTGGGGTTGGTGAAAGGGCCTTTCTGTGTGGAGTTTGCATGTTCTCCCCGTGTCCCCTATAACTAGGGTAGCTACCCTCACAAAAACATGCAGTAATCCTGGTCTCTATACTGCCTCCCCCTGGTCAGCCGGGGCGCCTGATGGAGGGGAAAGGAACTGGTTGGAACAACGGCATGGGCATGAGCTCGGCTCTAGGCTCTCCCTAGGCTGGCAGAGGGAGTGCAGCGCCCAGGATTACTTATTAGACAATTGGCACTGGGTGAAAAAATGGGTTACAAAATTGTGGGATAAAAATTTAACAAAAAAAATAATAAAAAAATAAATAATAGATTGTGGTTAAATGTGCATCAGGGGCCCGGACCGCTGGCCTAGCGGTACATATCCATATACTGTACATATCAATTTGGGGGTCCTTGACATGAAAAAGTTTGAGAACTTTTTCATGTCAACTTTTCTCTCACCTGTGCATGTCCGGGACTAGGAGCTGTGTGCTGGGGTTGGGGTTGGCTCCCTGTGGGCGTGCTGGGGGGCTGCGGGTGGTGCATGGACCCCGAGTGTTGAGAGAAGGCGTGCGGGGCTGTGGACCACCGAGAGAGGAGGAGGAGGAGGGAGCAGAGTTAGAACATGCCACCCGCGAGGTTATTGCAAAGTGGGCCCTCTCAAATAATTGGCTAAACCAGTAAAATGTTATTGATAATATAACATAAAAAAGGTCTTAAAAGTCGTTAACCCATTGAGACCGGGAACGCATCTGTGTGTCATTTTTAGATTTCTTTGGGCTATCAAAAAATAACAGATATACAAGCTGCTATTTTTGGAAAAAAGTCGTGAAAATGTGTGCAAATCTTTGAATGTATACATTTTTAACTCAAATCTTTGCTTCTGGAGGGTCCTTTGAACAAAATATTTGTGGGGGTCCAAATACATGTAATTGCGTGGGTCCCTGTGAAAAAAGTTTGAGAACCTCTGATATTTGAAGACAGAAGACATTTGTAGAATCCCCCAGAAGCAAAGATTTGAGGTAAAAATATGAAAATATATATATTCAAAGATTTGCACAAATTTTCATGATTTAAAAAAAAAAAAATAGATTTACAAGCTTATTGACGGCTGTTTTTTAGTAAGCCCAGAGTGCCAATGTCGTCTTTTGACGTCTCTTTTTGACAAACACGTTTAGGAAAAACGTTCAGAAACCAAGATATCTTGATCCGAAGATTTGCTGCTCCATTCACTTCTTGGTTAACTTATTACTTAACACAACGGGTGCCAGCGTTGTATTAAAACAATGGATGGGTGTACGACGATCGATGGTCCTGGCTAACGCCTGGAACAAAAACATCTCTCACGCGAGTCGCCATTACGGAGTAATCGCCCATCGAAAATGACTTGTTTTCCCCACTGTAAAAAGTTAAGGAGATACGGAGGTTGTATCAAGGAGATAGAACGGGAGCGGACGGGGAGCCATGTTTTTTGGCACGGTGATCCATCTGTCCCTTCCTTCTTCTTTTTTAAAACCTTTTATTTATGGCCTAGACATTAGTGATGCGCGGGTTGGTTTTTTTCATGACCCGCCCCGCCCCGCCCCGCCACGGAACCCAACCCGCCTCAACCCGCCCCGCGAACCCATATATAAATCTATGGCTCAACTCGGCCCGCGACCAGCGGGCCGGGTTGAGTTTGCGGGTCGTACCTATAATTCTGTAAAATCATGGTTAGAAAATAATCCCCAAGTGTATTCAAACTGGTGTATTGTTATTATTCTTATTCTTATTAGGAATAAAGACAAAACAAGAGCATGTGATTTTTTATTTATTTTTTGCGTGTGAGAGCAGCTGACCCGCTCACCCGCAGCCCGCATAATTGCCTCTGAAATTCTGACTCGACCCACCCGCGCGGGGCCCGCGGGTTACGCGTCAACCCTCGCATCACTACTAGACATGTTATTTTCAAAGGCATACAATTAATGTCAACGAGGTCGCGATGACCTCGTTGACATTTGTGAAACCACACAGTGCAACCCTCAGTGATTAGCACCCATCAGGGGATGGATCATATAAATATTCTGTGACTACTTGAAAATCCAAGAAAAATCGAAAAAATCTCTGGCACTGGGCAAACACAGCCAGAAATAAGTCTGGTACTGGATGAGTTAATGGGTTAAATAGGCTCTATTCACAGCAGCCATATTATGAAGACATTCACAGGTGTTACCAATGATACTAATGAAGGCTCTGTTCCATTTAGTGTAGCACAGTGGTTTCCACGACCCCCCTAACTCTGAGAGTGTACAAATGGAACCAAATGGACCCGTAAGGGTCCATTTGGTTCCATTTGTTACACACCCGTAAAGGGCCATTTGGGAGTGTTTCCAGTGAGCCAACACGCACAATATCAGCACCCTGACTCTTTTTGACCAGAATGGAACAGAGCCTTCATTAGTATCATTGGTAACACCTGTGAATGTCTTCATAATATGGCTGCTGTGAATAGAGCCCCCCCCCCATCATGTGACCCACAGGTTGAGAGACACTTTTCCTAGACGTTGTTTTCTAGAAGTAGCCCCCTCCCCCCCCCCCTCCCTGCTTACCATACATGGCCTGTTGTGGTCCTGGAGGCCCCTCGGCCTGCTGGCCGGGGTACTGGTGGGGGCCGGGGGCCCCCATGGCCTGAGGGGGGGACGTCAGCATCCTGGCCCCTCCCCCCTGCAGCATGGAGTACATGGGCTGCAAGAGCAATACATGAAAGAATGTTCAAAAATCTAAAATATGAAAAAAAAGTTTTGTTTTTTCTTTACACTTGTTTGAATGCATTTTTTTGCAATGTGACATAAATTGCCTGTCAATGAATATGAATGGCAATAAAAATGTTTAAAAATAAAATGAAAAATATCAAGGTTATTATAGTTAACAAAAACTAACGAAACAACGAAAACTAACAAAAGTACAACAACTAAAAAGTATAATAAGAACTATAATACTGTATTTTGTTTACTAGACTAACTGAAACAAACTTAAAAAAAATGTATAGACAAAATGCCCATAGTTTTCGATTTTCTTGATTGTCCAACAGTAACTGGATATATAGACGAATCCACAGATGCGCTGCCTGTATGTGTCCGCACCACGGCACCGCGACACCGCAGCTATGGCTGCCTACAGGCAGCGCGTCTGTGGATTCGTCTATACTGCCCTTGATACTCCTACTTTTGTACTTTTACTTGAGTAAAAGAACAAAAGTTTCGGCACCAAAGTACCAAAAGTAAAAGTACTCATTGTGCAGAATGTCCCATTTTCAAGTTCAAAATGTATGAAAAATCTTTTGAAAATAGACGATTTACAAGCTCACAATGCGTCGCATCGCGACGCATTGTGAGCTTGTAGATCTGCTATTTTCAAATGGCCCAAATGTATACACGGCTGAAGTGGTTAATGTATGTTTTGTAATAATAATCAAAACCTACAAAGTAACTAGTAACTAAAGTTTTCAAATAATTGCTATATATATTTCACTATATAAAAATTGTGGGTAATTCTATCATCTACTCAGGCTTTTGGGAGCACCCCGGACAGTTTCTAAGTTGCTTGATTCAGTATTTAGATATTTGATATGAATTTTATCGGGCACGCCCCCTTCCTATACAAACCCATTGTAACTTCAAACTCCATTTCAATTTTTTCTTCTTCATAATGTTAGATTAATCGGAAACACCCGTCCTTGGTTCTGGTGACTGATATTGTCCTTCTAATATGTGAGGAGACCGTGTGTTTTACATAACTTTAAGGAGGGCAGGATGAGTCACCAGAACCAAGGACAGGTGTTTTTGATGAATCTAACATGTTAAAATGGAGTTTGAAGTTATAATGGGTTTATAGGATAGTATAGGAAGGGGGCGTGTCTGGTAAGATGAATATCAAATATCTAAATACTGAATCAAGCAACGTAAAACCTGTCTGGGGGGCTCACAAAAGCCTGAGTTGACGATAAAATTACCCAATTTTGAAAAAGTGAAATATCCCTTTAAAGGACAACTTAGTTTTTTTACAACCAAGGTTTATGTTTTAGTTTGTAATTAAAGTTACTGCTTTCTACAGTTCAAGCAATTTTCGCAAGCTAAAACATAAACCTTGGTTGTAAAAAAAACGTAGTTGTCCTTTAAGTACAGAACTTGAGTAAATGTACTCAAGTTACTTTATACCAGTGGTTTTCAACCAGTGGTCCGGGGACCACCAGTGGTCCTTGAGGGGGTTCCAGGGGGTCCTCAGCCAAATTAATAGTTAGGAACCAAATGGACCCTTATGTGTCTGTAACTCTGAGAGTGTACAAATGGAATCAAATGGACCCTAACGGGTCCATTTGATTCCATTTGTACACTCTCAGAGTTAAAGGACGACTTCACCACTTTTCAACCTATCTTCATATAATAGGTCCTCACTAATGCTCATGATAAAATGATTAAAAAAAAATCTACTTGGTCTGTGTCTCATAGGAGGGCTGTGGACAGTCCAGAAACCCGTCTACCAGTGACATCATCGTTAGGCAGGATTTTTTTTCTCCAAAAAGATTACAATTTTTGTATTCAGATTTTTAGTAAGGCGAGAACAATGGGATATATTATTGCATTGCAACTTTCAAGGAATACAAAGCCTGCAGTTTCTATTAGCTTGGATTCCCCATCGATGATGTCACTGGTAGACGGGTTTCTGAACTGTCTTCAGCCCTCCTCTGAGACACAGACTGATTAGAAAAAAATGGTACCATTTTATCATGAGCATTAGTGAGGACCTATTATATGAAGATATGTTGAAACGTGGTGAAGTCGTCCTTTAAACGAACACTAATGATGATGATACAGTGTAGATTGGGACCCCCATGAAATCAAAATGGTTGAGTCCCTGGCATATCTTTTCAAATGGGGGTCTGTGGGCTAATATGTGTCAATTTGGGGGTCCTTGACACGAAAAAGGTTGAAAACCACTCATTTACACCACTGTTGTCTGCCAGTAGGCTATGACCGACCTGTCCGTGGTAGTGCGGAGGCATGGCCTGGATGACCTGTCCGTACTGCAGGTAGGGCTGGTAGGGCGAGGCCACCAGCGGAGCCCCCGCGGCCGTGGCCGCCGCCTGCATCATGTTGGCCTGCGTCTGGGTGGCGTGGTGGTCCGGACGAGGGCCCACCACCACTGGACCTACACAGCGGGGAAAGAGGGAGGCAGGGACGTTGTTTGAGTTTTCTTTCCTTTTTGAATGTTATGATATCCTAGGACGAGTGGTACAGTAGAAAAAAATCATAATTCCATAACGAGCCAACCCCAGCCGTATAGCCCGTGTGCCGTGTGTTTTTATTTTTATTCTTGGTGAGATCTAACTTTCTTAACTCTTTAACTGCCAGAGTAATAGTGTATTTTTTTAACCAAAAAATCATGGAATATTTTCTTTGAATGCTATCCGCACGGTGATCCCCTCATTACACACACAGGGGTCTCGTAGAATGGGGGGCAAAAAATTATCCGATAGAGCTAATACGTTCCATAGTACCATAGTTGTGGCAAATTGAAAATAGCACGTTTTGCCAAAAATATATCGTGTAAAAAAAAAGTACACAGTAGCCGAGATTATTTTTAAGCAATAAGTTAACCAGGGAGTGAATGGAGCAGCACATCTTCTGATCTCTGGTTCTGTGAAAAAAGTGTGTGTGTGTGTGTGTGTGTGTGTGTGTGTGTGTGTGTGTGTGTGTGTGTGTACCTTTAGCTCTGGGGTATTTGCTCTGGGCGACCGTAGACATGTACTGGTACATCTGAGGAGCCTGAGAAACGACACGATAATGACACCATCAAGTCAACAGCTCACACATCCACCATGCAAAAACATTTAAAAGGAGTAGTTCACCCAAAACAATTATTTATTTTCTATTCAATTGCACACCTCATGAAGCCTTAAATTCATGGAGATTTTGTTTTTGTTTTTGTTGCATTCCTAAGCCAATACCTTGATGACCGGGGTGAACTACTCATTTAAACTACACTATTTATACAGAGCTGAAGTGGTTAATGTATGTTTTGTAATAATAATCCAAATTTACAAAGTCACTAGTAACTAAAGTTTTCAAATAATTGTAGTGGAGTAAAAGTATAATATTTGCCTCTGAGATGTAGTGGAGTAGAAGTAAAAGCACTGAAAAACTGTAAACACTCCAGTAAAGTCAAAAATACCTCAAAACAAGTACAGTGCTGGAGTAAATGTACTTAAGTTACTTCACACTGCTGTTTTTTACGACGGCGTGGTACTGTATACCTGGACAGCGTGTCCCTGCATGGAGTTGGGGTTGAACACGTAGGACAGGTAGGGTCCGGGCTGGGTGCTGTAGATGGCCCCCACCCCCCCGCCAAGCTGGCCGCCCCCACCACCCTGTGTGGGGGGAGGAGGGGGAGGGAGCACCACTGACGGGCTGGGAGGGGTGGGCCGCGGGGGGGTGGGCGTCGGAGCAGGCTTCTGTGGGGGGAAAAAAAACAATGGCTGTTAGACAAGCGTTTGAGACATAGACATATAAACGTAGACGCCTCCTCTGGCTCTGAAGCGTCTGTATGGCGGGAAATTGGGCCTCTTCTTACTTTCACAGGTGTTACCAATCATACTAATGAAGGCTCTGTTCCATTCTGGTCAGGGTGCTGATATCGTGCATGTTGGCTCACTAGAAACACTCCATTTTGGTTCCCAAATGGCCCCTTATGGTGGGTGTGTAACTCTGAGAGTGTACTCATGTAACCAAATGGACCCTTACGGGTCACTCTCAGAGTTATGGGGGTCCTTGAAAATAAGACAACCACTATGCCACACTAAATGGAACAGAGCCTTAATTAGTATCATTGGTAACACCCGTGAAGGAAGTAAGAAGGGAAACAATTAATTCCCAATATGGCTGCTGTGCACATAGACATATAAAGGTAGACGCCTCCTCTGGCTCTGAGGCGTCTGCATGGCGGGCGCGCTTCCGCTTCCGGGGGGGGGGGGGGCAGCTGGAAATGTCCGCGTGCGTCACAGAAGGGGGCGTTCAGTAGGCCAATCAGAGGCAGGTGGGGGCGGGACAACTAGAATCTGACAAGACCTGGAAAAGACGCGCTGTGATTGGCCAGTAGTCAACACGCTGTGATTGGCCAGTACCCGTGCCCCCCTGGAAATATGGCGGCCACCATGCGAAACAGGTCTCTCCAATGAACTGCAGAGGCCAATGAGGTATCTAGGTTTCTATGTCAATGGTTTGAGACGTGTTCTACTGGGGGGAAAAAAAAGGTGAGGAAAAAAAAGAGAGTTTGTTGAAAGGTGTGTGCGTGAGTGAGTGAGTGAGTGAGTGAGTGAGTGAGTGAGTGAGTGAGTGAGTGAGTGAGTGAGTGAGTGAGTGAGAGAGAGAGAGAGAGAGAGAGAGAGAGAGAGAGAGAGAGAGAGAGAGAGAGAGAGAGAGAGAGAGAGACTGACCGAGACAGTGGGTCCTTTGACGGGAAGGAATTCTTTGGCGTTGGGATTTAATGTTGAGTTCTTCACCTGCCTGTAAGTATGAAAAGAGTTGTGGAGGTTATAGGTTATAATGATAATAAATACATTACAAAAATACACAGGTTATAGGTTATAATGATAATAAATACATTACAAAAATACATAGGCTACATAAATAAATCATCATACTTGTAGAGCATTTTTCTAGGTGCTAAAACACGCTGTACAAAACAATACAGATAACTTAATTAAATCAACAACAAAAAAAGACACAAAAAAAAAATGTAAACAGAAAAGTTGAAAGAAAAAAGTATGCTGGATTAAGGCGTCTGAAGAGGTTTTAAAAATAATTATATAAACATATCTCACAAGCTGACAATGCGCTCACAACGTGTTAGGATGTGTGAGCTCGTAGATGGACTATTTTTGAAGAAGAAGCTTGGTGTAGAGTGAAATAAAGGAGGGGGCCATGGTACAGACCCCAGCGGGACATAGCCCTCAGTACTTAAAGGGACATTTCACTTTCAAACATGTTTGGGGTCATTTTAACGTCTACTCTGGCTTTTGTGAACACCCCAGACTTTCAAAGTTTTTAAGATGCTTGATTCAGTATTTAGATTAGATTTGATTTTCATGTTATCAGACACGCCCCCTTCTTACATAAACCCATTGTAACTTCTAACTCCATTTTCCCCATGTTAGATTCAATGAAAACACACGTCCTTGGTTCTGGTGACTGATATTGTCCTTCTAATATTTTCCAAAAAATATATTAAAAATACACACGTTTTTGGGTATTCATTCTGAGATGAACAGAATTTAAAAAAGTAAGCGCGACCAAATTTTTTTTTTTTGATAAACAAATGTGTACATTAGGAGGAATGTACAGCAGATTTTTTTGGGTGAAAGCAGTGCTACGTTTATGTGACAGAACAATTAAATGTAAAGTAAATGAATAATCGTGAAGAGTAATCCCTCTGATCTCGATATTGATCATCGTAATCGTGATAATCATCTTGGCCATAATCGTGCAACCCTAATTGAACCGGTCCATTCGGTTCTACTTGTACACTCTCAGAGTTACACACCCGTAAGGGTCCATTTGGTTCTTAACTATCAATCATTTAGCTGGGGGGGGGGGGGGGTGGGGGGTGTGTTCCACGATGGTCCCCAGCAAAGGTAGTTAATACAGCGTCACAATCTTTTTAACCACTTATACCATTTATACGTTGGCTATTCAAAAATAGCAGATCTACAAGCTCACAGCTTGTACCTCTGCTATTTTTGAAGATTTTTGAATAATATCGAAAATATCTGGAAACTTTTGAGTAATTTTGATTCTTTTTTTAACATAGATCTTCTCTTAAGGGGGTCCCTGGCACAAAAAAAAGATTTTCAGATGGGGGGTCCGCGGCCAAAATACGTATCAATTCGGGTGGTCCTTGACTTTGAACAAGTTTGAGAGACAGTGACTTACACCACGGCCACTGGCGAGTTGTTGGCGCGCTCAACGCTGTCCGGCCTGCAGGGGTCCTCGGTGGCGAGGGTCCCGGCGCCGGGCGGCTGAGGCGTCCCGGCGGATTGCCTGTCTGGTCCCGCAGACTGGGGGACACCTGGTGTGTGTGTGGGGGGGGGGGACAGTTAATACTTTTTATAAAAAAGTAAAAAGAGGTTTCTGCCCGACAGCAACGGTATATAAATATAAACATTTCTATAAATGATCTATAGTTGCACCTGGCGTGGAGGTGGGGGTGGTAGGGGTGGGCGTAGCAGCAGAGGAGGACGACACCGCCTCCGGTGTTTGCTGCTCCTGGGCGGGTTTGGTGACCGCCGAGGCGGAGTCCCCCGGCTGGGGGGCGGCGCCGACGCCACCACCGCCGGCCGGCGAGGACGATTCTAAACTGGCGAGGTGAGCTGATGAGGACGAGCTGGAGCTGGGCTGGAGCTGAGGGGGAGAGAGAGAGAGAGAGAGGGAGAGAGAGAGATAGAGAGAGAGAGAGAGAGAGAGAGAGAGAGAGAATTAGTAACTATTAAGTATTATCGTTGCTGTCGGATAGAAACCTCTTGCCTCCATATTTTAACTTTTTGTGTTTTTTCGTACATTTATGACAAGAGTGTCACACAAATTTAGTGAAAATAGCCAATCCACAAGCTCACAACGAGGCGTTGTGAGCTTCTGGATTCGCTATTCACCTGTTTCCTAGGCTGTGTGTTTTCCACTTCCTGTCGATTTCATTGGATATCATTGGTCATCTGACCAGTTTCATTGGATTTCATTGGATCAAATCGACAGGAAGTGGAAAGCACACAGCCTAGGAAACAGGTGAATAGGCTCTATGCACAGCCATAGATATAGAAACCTAGATACCTCATTGGCCTCTGCAGTTCGTTGGAGCGACCTGTTTGGTATGGTGGCCGCCATTTTTCCGGGGGAAACGGGCACTGGCCAATCACAGCGTCTTGACTACTGGCCAACCACAGCGCGTCTTTTCCAGGACTTGTCAGAATCTAGTTGTCCCGCCCCCACCTGCCTCTGATTGGCCTACTGAACGCCCCCTTCTGTGACGCACACAGCTGCCCCCCCGGAAGCGGAAGCGCGTCCGCCATACAGACGCTTCAGAGCCAGAGGAGGCGTCTACCTTTATATGTCTATGTGCACAGCAGCCATATTGGGAATTAATTGGGCCCCTTCTTACTTCCTTCACGGATGTTACCAATGATACTAAGGCTTTGTTCCATTTAGTGTGGCATAGTGGTTGTCTTATTTTCAAGGACCCCCATAACTCTGAGAGTGTACAAATGGAACCCTGTGACACCTGTGAAGGAAGTAAGAAGAGGCCCAATTTCTTTCCAATATGGCTGCTGTGCATAGAGCGTATTTTCACCATTTTATTTTTTATTATTATTTTTAAATATTTTTGAATGAATAGTGACCAATCAGAACGTTGACGGACCTGACCAATCAGAACGTTGACGGACCTGACCAATCAGAACCTTGGCGAGCCTGACCAATCAGAACGTTGACGCAAAAGCCAGGTATAGAGGGCTAATAACCTAAAGGTATAGAGAGGTATAGAGACATCTAATTCTACATTCATGACATCATAGTGATGTCATGAATAGTAACATAGTGATGTCATGAATAGTGACCAATCAGAACGTTGACGGACCTGACCAATCAGAACGTTGACGGACCTGACCAATCAGAACCTTGGCGAGCCTGACCAATCAGAACGTTGACGCAAAAGCCAGGTATAGAGGGCTAATATCCGCTCTATACCTAAAGGTATAGAGCGGCTAGCGCCGCTAAAAAGGAACGGCTTTGGACAGGTTTCCACCTGACAGAGGCGATATGACAGTTACAATTCTTTCATTATGTTTCCTAATCCCTACAAGTTTAAAACAATTAAAACCACAATAGAGCTCTTAAGCTCAATGAGACCTAAAAGTGATATTTGATATTTATGGACCAAACAATCGATACTTTCTAAACATCCTTACTTGAAATGGGTCTTGTGAACAGAAGCACAGAGAAGACATTATTTGGTAATTATTGGTATTTTACTTTTCATAACGATTTATCGGATAATATGTCTATGTAAAAAAGAGCACTCGGCTGAACACAAAATGCAGTAATGTTGAGAACTGTGCTCCCATAAGGAGAAGCTTTAGAGATATACTAGGCATGTAACGATTCACTCAACTCACGATACGATTCGAATCACGATATTAGGTTCACAATACAATTTTTCACGATTTTCTTTAACAAAAAATATTTTCCAGACAAATGACCGAAAAAAAAAAAAAATCATTTATTTCTCTTACACAAAGCCAGTGTTTTCTTCTCTCTCTCTCTTTTTTTTTTACAATACTGTTTTCTCTTATCCTCTTTTCAATACAGTAGCAAATGACTGAAAAAGATCCTGTATTTTCTTTTGCACATGTCTTTTCACATGTCAGTGACATCACTGACGAATCCTTGGTATCTTTATAACCAGCTTCGAACATAATGGCGTACGTCCGTGCTACTTCCGTGTTGCATAACAGTGACATCACTGTCGAATCCTTGGTATCTTGATCCTAGCCTTTCAGCGTGTGTTTACCAGCAGCGTCGCTACACGCTGTACTTAGATTTTTTCACGCTTGTGCTAATGAACACTAATCAGGATTATTATTTCATGTCAACATTCAAGTACAACTATCAGAAGATGTAAACCAGGTAAAGTAATGCGTTACTCTGCAAGTTTAACTAAAGTTTTCCACCTGTCCAAATGTTTCTTCTGGCTATTTTTCACATCACGATACATTTTTTATTAAATAGATTTAAATTGTCACCCGTTTGAATCAATTTAAATCGATTTACGATAAATCGTTACATGCCTAAAATATACAGATACACTGTATACTAGGGATGAGCGGGCCGACCCGCGGCGCGGGTGGGTCAAGTCAGGATTTCAGAGGCAATTATGCGGGCTGCGGGTGAGCGGGTCAGCCGCTCGCACACGCAAAAAAGCAACAACATGCTTGTTTATCTAGCCCATGACAATGTTGTGCTACTGTAGACATTTAAAGCGACTTTGGGTACTTAAAAGAGCACTATATAAATCTGAGCTATTATGATGATGATTATCTTTTTTTCCCCACCGCGGGTCGCGGGGCGGGTTGAGCCATAGATTTATGTATGGGTTCGCGGAACGGGTTGAGGCGGGTTGGGTTCCGTGGCGGGGCGGGTCATGAAAAAACCCGACCTGCACATCACTACTGTATACACTTATACTGTATGTTAGTTTGTTTACTGTCGAGTGAGAAAACAATGTTGCACGTTAATCTTATCACCTGGGGACCCCCCCCCCCCCTCCCCATAACATAATTTGGGAAACACTGGTCTGGGTTTCATTAGCATTAGCGGCCATTCTCGCTGCTGTGCTAGCAACGATGTTGAGTTCAGAGGTCACTAGATGTGTCAGTAGGCAGAGATCTCTGATGGTCTGGTTAACACGAGGCTATCTGATCCTCTTACCCGGAACTCTTTGCCAAATTTCCGTAGCTCCTCCAACTGTGTCCTCTGCTGCACTGAGGGAGCTGAGAGAGAGAGAGAGAGAGAGAGAGAGAGAGAGAGAGAGAGAGAGAGAGAGAGAGAGAGAGAGAGAGACAGAGAGACAGAGAGAGAGATATCATCTTAGAGCATTGCGACCAGTGGTGGAAAAATACTCACATTTTTCTACTTAAGTAAAAGTATCAATACTCCAGTGTAGAAATACTCTGTTACAAGTAAAAGTCCGGAATTAAACATTTACTTGAGTAAAAGTACAAAAGTATTGGTTTAAAAATGTAATTAAAGTACCAAAAGTAGAAAGTACTCATTATGCAGAATGTCCCATTTCACAAGTTTGAATTCAAATGTAGAAAATGGATAAAAATAGCAGATCTACAAGCTCACAAAGTGTTCTTGTAGATCTGCTATTTTCAAATGGCCGAAAAGTATACAG
>NC_139948.1:2659575-2844575 GCF_963454915.1 Gymnoscopelus microlampas
TTCTTAACACAACTATAGAGGAGAGAGACAAAGAATGTACAGACATATTTAATAATTTTACACTTTCAAATAAATGCAAAAATAGCGGAAATAGCTGATCTACAAGCTGTGTCGCCCCAAGCTGTTGTGAGCTTGTAGATCGGCTATTTTCAAACATCTTAGTGCTTTTACTTTTGGCACTTTAAGTACATTTTGATACCAATACTTTTGTACTATCAATTGCACACCCTATGAAGCCTTGAATCCATGGATTCTTTTTTGTTTTTGTCGCATTCCTAAGCTAATAATTTGATTCCCGTCTCCTACCGGCTAATGTATCCGGTAGGAGACACAAAGTAGATTATTTGTGTCTCCTACTGGAAATACACACGGTCATCAAATTATTGTCTTAGGAATGCCACAAAAACAAAAATAAATCCATGAAATCAAGGCTTCATGGGGTGTGTAATTGATAGAAAATAAGTCATTTTTTGGGTGAACTCTTCCTTTAACTTGAAACAGAGTATTTCTACACGGCAGTATTGATACTTTTACTTAAAACGCAAAACATTTTGAGTACTCTTTTCCACACACTGCACACGAGTCACTTCCTGTAAAAGTGCGTACCTCCGTTGACAGCAGAGCGGGCGGCGGCGGCGTCACCACCACCACCACCCAGCGCCTGCGGATGCGACAGGGAGTGAGGGAACGGACCGGAGGGAGGGCTGCCGCCGGCCGCGGGGGGGGGAGGCGGCGGGGGCGGGCTGCTGCCGCCGCCCTGCTGCCCTGATTGGTGCATGGGGGAGTAGGCCGTCCTGCTGACAGACAGCGGGCTGCTCCTGTCGGACGAGGAGGAGGAGGAGGAGGGGGAGGAGGAGGAGGAGGGGGAGGAGCCAGGGGGAGGGGCGTGGTGTCTGGAGGAGGCGGGTCCTCCTCCTAGGCGGCCGGAGCCTCCCACCGCCCCTCGCCCGCCCCCGCCGCCCATCTCACGGGCCCTCTGAGGCAACGGGATGTACTTCCCCTCCCTGTGGGGAGGAAAAAGAAAAGGACAAATTGGATGATAACACATGGATAAAGCCATTAAAACAGGGAACGCATCTGTGCAACCACCATTATTTTATCCTTTGGGCTATTCAAAAATAGCAGATATGCAAGCTCATAGTGCAGCACTGAGTGCCGTGCTGTCAGCTTGTAGATCTGCTATTTTAGAAAAAAGACAATCTGTGCAAATCTTTGAATATATATATATTTTTTTAAAGCGCACATTTTTCACTCAAATCTCTGCTTCTGGGGATTCTACAAATGCATTCATGTCAAGGACCCCCAAAATGATATGTATTTGGACGCGGACCCCCATCTGAAAATATGTTGTTCCAGGGACCCCCAGAAGCAAAGATTTGAGTTACTTTCAAAATAAATTCAAAGATTTGCACAAAGTTTCAAGATTTTTTCTATCTGCTATTTTTGAATAGCCAAAGTATAAAATAATGGTTAAAGTGGTTCAAATCTAAAATGACAGATGCTTTCTTGGTCTTAATGGGTTCTCTGTCCCTGTCACCTACCTGCCACTAGGGCTGAACCCGGGGCTGGCCCTCTGGTCCTCACTGTCCCTGTCACCTACCTGCCACTAGGGCTGAACCCGGGGCTGGCCCTCTGGTCCTCTCTGTCCCTGTCACCTACCTGCCACTAGGGCTGAACCCGGGGCTGGCCCGCTGGTCGTCTCGGTCGCGCAGCACGGCGCTGTACTTCTCCTCTTCGGTCTTGCCGTCGGTGTTCTCCAGGGAAACGCGGCGGCGGTACTGCGGGCTGCTCTCGATCTCGGTGGCGAGCCGGGCGGCCCGCGCCTCCCTCTGGCGGAACATGTCGCTGTTCCCGCGCTCCAGAGGAACGCTAGCAACGAAGGGGGAGGAGGAGGCGTTATCATCAAATATAGTCCATGAGCCAGACAAGATTTCATTATCGAAAGAGTGGGCAAAACCATACCTATATTAAATTGTTCATAGGGTCAATACGAGTAAATAAATATATGATAACCTTTCCACAGGAGTAGCTTTTTCATGGTTATCACACATTTTGTTATTTTCCCCATACGTGCATGACAGGTGAAAAAATGACAAAATTTTAAAAAGAGTTATCATAATGAAACTTCCTGAGTTGATTACTTACATGAAGACAATGATTTATCGTATTACAAGTTTTCTGAAATTGTATATTTAAATATGAAAATTAGGCATTTAGTCCATGAGCCAGAGCCCCAAAATTGAGCCAGATATTCCCTCGTTAAAAACCTTTGACTCCAACATCTTAACAAAATTAAATAAGTATGTTGACTCTGGCTTTGTCCAATGTACCAATGTTGATTCTGGAAAGTTATGCAAATGTGGGCATATTTTACTAATGCCTAATTTGCATATTTACATATACAATTTCAGAAAACTTGTAATATGATAAATCATTGTCTTCATGTAAGTAATCAACTCAGGAAGTTTCATTAGGATAACTCTTTTTTAAATGTTGACATTTTTTCACCTGTCATGTACGTATGGAGAAAATAACAAAATGTGTGATAACCATGAAAAAGCTACTCCTGTGGAGAGGTTATCATATATTTATTTACTCGTATTGACCCTATGAACAATTTAATATAGGTTTGGTTTTGCCCACTCTTTCGATAATCATTGCTCATTTTTTGGGCTCTGGCTCATGGACTAATATGTGGCAATAGGCTCTATTCACAGCAGCCATATTATAAAGACATCCACAGGTGATACCAATGATACTAATGAAGACTCTGTTCCATTCTGGTCAAACAGAGTCAGGGTGCTGATATTGTGCATGTTGGCTCACTGGAAACACTCTGTTACACCAGTGGGTCTACAGTTGGGGTCCAGGGACCCTCATGGGCTTCCAAATGGCCCCTTACAGGTGTGTAACTCTGAGAGTGTACAAATGGAACCAATGTCCATTTGGTTCCATTTGTACACTCTCAGAGTTATGGGGGTCGTGGAAACCACTGTGCTACACTAAATGGAACAGAGCCTTCATTAGTATCATTGGTAACACCTGTGAAGGAAGTGATAATATGGCTGCTGTGCATAGAGCCTATAGATTGCCATGGCAACGGATATAACGGTTATGGCATAACAGGGTGGGGCATGCATTCACTACCAGAGAGAGAGTGTACAAATGGAACCAAATGGACCCGTGACGCTCTTAAGAGTTATGGTGAGAACATACTAGCTCTGAGAAAGCGGTTCCAAATGCAGTGGTGTAAAGTAGCTAAGTACATTTACTCAAGTACTGTACTTGAGTGCAATTTTGAGGTATTTTTTACTTTACTGGAGCATTTCCAATGTTCAGTACTTTTACTTCTACTCCACTACATCTCAGAGGCAAATATTGTGATTTTACTCCACTACAATTATTCGAAAACTTTAGTTACTAGTTACTTTGCAGATATAAATGATTACATTATAAAACACACATTAACCACTTCAGCCCTATTTCATACTTAGGCTATTTTTTCAAACATTTTAGTACTTTTACTTTTGGTACATTTTGATACCAATACTTTTGTACTTTTACTCAAGTACATTTTTGAATTCTGGACTTTTACTTGTAACAGAGTACTTCTAAATTGCAGTATTGATACTTTTACTTGAGTACTTTTCCCACCACTGTCCAAATGTGATGGAACGAATTCCGGTTCCTCAGTGTTGGATCCGGTTCCTACCGGTTTTCCGGATCCCGAGCCTGTACACACGGCGCTATGTGTGTATAAATGAAAGCGAGTGTCACCGTGTGAGGGGCTGTGAGGGTGAACTCACGTGTACATGGACAGGCTGGAGTCGTAGGTGGACTTCACGCCGTAAGTCTCCTCGTGGGACTTGAACATCTCGTTGGCGTCCCAGCCGTTTGACTGCAGGGACAAGCACAAGAGAGCAGGTAAAGTAAATGACGTATAAACCCCACCTCCAGAAGGCACAACACGCCCCAGAGCTCTGAATCCAGGAGATCCCTGCATGTCCTGAAGTGTCTGAAGTGCTTTTCTTGCACCGACAATGCAGTGAAATAACTCTTTAAAACTGGGAACCATTATTTTATGCTTTAGATATATGTGGCACCGAGTGCAGCGCTATGAGCTTGTAGATCTGCTTTTTTTTTTCCGTGGGCAATTCTTTGAATATAGATATTCTTTAAAGCGAACATTTGTATGTTTTTTTTGTCTAAGCCAATAATTTGGTGACCAGTGGACCGTTAGGCAGCGGTTCCGGTAGGAGACACAAAGGAGACTCTTTGTGTCTCCTACCGGAACCGCTGCCTGTCATCAAATTATTGGCTTAGGAATGAGACAAAAACAAAAAAATATCCATGAATTCAAGTCTCCATGGGGTAGACTGAAAGAACGAGCCCAATCGATGGTCTCGAAGGGCGGATCCAAACCCAGCCGCCCGGATTCGTGCGGCGCTTCCTATTGCTTCACCAATCTATGTCCCCGCCTCCCCTCCCCCCCCCCCCCCCCCACCGGTCTGTGCACGGAGCACGCTGACGTCACCAAATTTAGAGCGACGCCCCTCTGCACTCTGGTTGGTTAGGAGTTAACAAGGTCCTAAGACCATCGTTCCTGCATCGTTCGCCCAGACTTTTTTTCTTTTGTAACAAAAAAAAAGCATGGATTTCCGAGGCTACCATGGGGTGACTAATCGACAGAAAAAAGGCATTATGGGGGTGAACTATCCCTTTAAGTTAAGGCAATGGAATAATAATAATAATTAAGTAAGAGAGTTCTGTGTGTGTGTGTGTGTGTGTGTGTGTGTGTGTGTGTGTGTGTGTGTGTGTGTGTGTGTGTGTGTGTGTGTGTGTGTGTGTGCGTGCGTGCGTGCGTGCGTGCGTGCGTGCGTGCGTGCGTGCGTGCGTGCGTGTACTCACTGCGTCAGACTCCAGGTCGTAGCTCTCCCCGTTACTGTCTCCAGCGTCCCAGCGCTGTAGAACCTTCTCTCTGTGCTCGCCGTTGATCCGCGACGAGCTGATGGCTGTGTCTGTGAACGTGTCTACACACAAACCCACGCACACACACACACACTAGGGATGTAACCATATGGTAACTGTATCGATGCATTGATTTTAACCCATTAAGACCGGGAACGCATCTGTGTCTTTTTTGATTTTCCTTGGCTATTCAAATAAATATATATATATATATATATATATATATTATTATCTTTTTTTTTTAAAGCTGTTAGGATTTAGAAAATATTTTTAGAATCGGCCTCAGGTCTTAATGGGTTAATAATGGGTTAAATTCAGAAGGTTGAGAGTAGGGACGGAAATTGCTAGGTACCTGACGATTCAATTCGATTCCAATTCAGAGGGCTACAATTCGATTATATTCTGATTATTGGGATTATTGCGATTAATTTACTCTATAAATTTGATCTTTTATTGATAATAAAAACAAATGGAAGAGATGTGTCACTGTCAACTGGAAGGTTTTATTTGCCAACAATTGCAGAAAACCAACAAGAAAATAAACAAGCCCTTTTTTGAAAGCCCTTATACAAAGGCTTCTCAATATTCTGATAACCAACCAAAATCTGTCTGCTGCTCTGTGCAATTAGCAATACTAGACCATACCCGTGGGGGGATATGCGCACATGATTTGGCAACCCAGGAGCCAGCGAACACAGAAACGCTAATAAACAGCTGGCATGTGGGGAAAGCGAAAAACGGGCTTCGCTGTTCCGTGCACATGGTAATGGTCAATGGCCGTGTGCAAATTAAGATCAATTGCTCCTGCCACTGAGGAGAACCGGGCAGAAGAAATTTTGGGCTCAACACCCGATTTTGGGCTCACCACCCACACAGAGCTTTGTGGAATTATAGGAAGATGATGATTTCTTTTTTGACATTTGTGAATCGATTCATAATCGTCCATGCCAGAATCGAGATTCATCTATGAATCGGTTTTATTTTCCACCCCTAGTTGAGAGTATAGTGTCACGCTGGTGGCCGCCATACCTCTGATGGCGTAGTTGAGGTCCACGTCGCGGCAGGTCATGGTCACCAGGTCGGCGGGGCTGAACACCATGGTGTCCATGATCTCCTCGATCTTGGGGGGCGGCGGCGGCGGGGGCGCCGACGACTCGGGGGGGACGCCCCCGCCCCCTCCCCCATCCCCTCCCCCTTCCTCTCCTCCTCCTCCTCCCCCGCCTCCTTCTCCGGCGGTGACGCCATCGCTACACTTGTGGACGGCGTCCACAGCCAGGTCGCACTGCGAAAAAAGAGAAGAGAGAAAGAAAACACGAAACGAACGGTTCTTGAGATACGTGTGCTTACAGACATACAGAGATTCGGTGCATTTATGGTAAGATAAGAACTCATAAATACTAATAATGCTTTATAACCATAATTATAACACATTATAAAGCATTCTATAATGACTTATAACGTCAAGAATCATAATGCGTCATAGTTGCTGGACACTCACAGAATTGTTGTTATACAGTACCTGTAATAATACAGTGTTAAAAGCAGATTGTATTGCATTTATACTTATACCTTACAGTATAAGTCGTTACAGAATGCTTTAGGATGTGAGTTCTTAAAACTATGATTGTACACTGTTATAAGCAGAGTATAGGGCATTATAAGTATGCTTATAATGGGGTTCCAGGGGGTCCTTAGCAAAGCGAAATGTGTTAATACAGCATCATCACAATCATTTTAAAGTTAACCCCTTTTATACATTTATACATTGGCTATTCAAAAATAGCAGATCTACAAGCTCACAGCGCGTCACTTTGTGCCAAAGCTTGCCAATATGCTATTTTTGAAAATATTTGAAAAATAATCAAAAAATGTTTGGAAGACTTTTGAATAATTTAGATGATTTTTTTTCACGTAAATCTTCTCTTCTGGCAGACGTACAAGCTTGCAACGTGTCACTTTGTGCCACGCCGCAAGCTTTTACATCTGCTACATAAAAAATAAAAAAAATATTTGAAAAAAAACGTTTGAATATATAGTACCTATACTCAGGGGTGCACATAACTGGTGCGCAGGTGCGCATGCGTCGTCAAAATGCATGCTGCGCGGCACATCAGACGAAGGGAAGCGCTTTCGCGCACCAACAGCTGGGACCACTGGGACAGGAATTGACTTCCTGAAGCCACACTCACGCAATCACGCTAAAGCACGCGTCGGCCCCATACACAGCCATTAGGCGGAGGGGGAGGGGACGCATGCTGCACGTGATTGTGTGAGTGTTGCCTCCAATCCTGACACACAGACAGAGTCAGTCGCGCGACTCGCACGCAGCTGGCTGTGTTACAGGCACTCGTCACCGATGGCAAACGCACATGGTGCAAAATATGCCGTGAACGTCCCAATCTGGCGGATAAAATCAGCGCAGCACAGGGCACGTTTGGGGGGGGGCACCAAACGGCGTGAAGAAGAAAAAAAACGGCGGAATTTAGAAGCAGGGCGCTACAACATTGAAACGCGTCGGTGAAGCGTCTTTTTTCTCACCCCTCCAATTCGGGAGGGTCCTTGACACACGAAAAAAGGGTTGGGAGAACCGCTGGGTTAGTTTACCTGGGAGCTGAGTGTCTTAAAGATCCCTTCGTACACCGTGCCGTTCTTCACCTGCACGTCACAGGTGGAGCCCTGCAGACAACCACAGTGACACATAGCTTAGCATAGTTGTTTTCCATGTCATGCAATATGGGGGGATTCATTCATGGCAGGGGTCTTTCGACAGGGGTTCCGGGACCCCTGGGGGATTCTCGGAGTTACTACAGGGGGGCCGCCAAATCTGTGTGATTTTTAGCGGCGCTATCCGCTCTATACCTTTAGGTATAGAGCGGATCCTGCTCTATACCTGACTTTGTCCGTGTTCACCGTCAACGTTCTGATTGGTCAGACCCGTCAACGCTCTGATTGGTCAGACCCGTCAACGCTCTGATTGGTCAGACCCGTCAACGCTCTGATTGGTCAGACACATGGCTATAACGTGACACATGGCTATAAACACATTATAAACACATATCGATGACATAATGTATTCAAAGGCGCCGCTACCTTCACACAGGGTGTGATTTTCTTTTTTACATTAACCACTTGAACCCTATGAACCCTAGCATCCCTTTTCTGAGGAGAACTTTAGCCAAAAATAGCAGATCGACAAGCTCACAATGCCTCGCGCTGCGAGGCATTGTGGTGCCGCGCTATGAGCTTGTAGATCTGCTATTTTTGAATAGCCCAAAGAAATCTTAAAATGACACACAGATGCATTCCCGGTCTTAAAGGGTTAATCTTCTGACAGCCCTAATATTATGTCAAATCCAAATTGAACAGGACCTCCAATGCACAAAGCATGTGCGTATATGTGTAACAGCACTCACCACAACGGCAGTGAGGAAATGAAGCATGCGGGCATTGCTGTAGACGCCCTCGAAGACCTGCAGGCAACGACAACAACACAACAAGGACAAGGTCAGGCTCTCAAATGACACGATGGCTTTGAACTTTGACCTTTCTATTCCAAACAAAAACATATCCCTTACACACGACTATGGTGTAATAATGCTGACTTCCATGGGTTTGCTGCTTTCACGACCCTGTGACGACGATGCACTCCGATGGTGTCTTTTGCACTTGACCTGTGATCTGTGTCACTTTAGATATCTTTGGCTATTGAAAAATGGCAGATCTACAAACTCATAGCGCGGCACTCGGTGCCGCACTATGAGCTTGTAGATTAGCTATTTTTTAAATGTTTTGTAAAGCGAACATTTGTAACTCAAACTCTGGGGGATTCTACAAATGTCTTCAAAATCCTTACAGTTTTCTGAAACACTTCTGTTCCCATAATATCAGTGGTTCTCAAAACATTTTCACGTCAAGGACCTCCGAAATTATATGTATTTGTCCGCGGACCCCCCCAAAATATATTGTTCCAGGGACCCCCATGAAGCAAAGATTTGAGTTAAAATGTTTGCTTTAAAAATATATATATATTCAAAGATTTGCACAAATGTTCACGATTTTTCAAAACATTGCATTGTAGATCTGCTATTTTTGAATAGCCAAAGAAATCTAAAAATGACACCGATGCGTCCGCGGTCTTAATGGGGTTAAATGAACACTGAGGATTTTACAGTGCAGATTTGTGTGCCAGAGATGGTGTACTGTATACTAGTTTAATTAAGACCTGGAACGCATCTGTGTCACCTTTTGATTTGAGCTGAAAAGCATTATTTTACACGTTGGCTATTCAAAAATAGCAGATCTACAAGCTCATAGCGCGGCACCGAATGCCGTGCTATGAGCTTGTAGATCTGCTATTTTTGAAAAATCTTGAAAATGTTTGCAAATCTAAGAATATACATATTTTTAAAGCGAACATTTTTGTTACTCAAATCTTTGTTTCTGGGGGTCCCTGGAACAAAATGTATTGAGATGGGAGTCTGCAACCAAATACATATCATTTTGGGGGTCCTTGACATGAAAAAGTTTGAGAAACACTGATATAGAAACATACGTTTATTTTTTTTCACAAGCTTGTAGATCTGCTATTCTCAAAAGATTTGTATCCATTTTATCCATTTACAATCCAAGTACATTTTGATACCAATACTTTTGTACTTTTACTCAAGTACATTTTGAATTCCGGACATTCACTTGTAACAGAGTATTTCTACATTGCAGTATTGATACTTTTACTTTTAAGTACAAAATGTGAGTACTTTTTCCACCACTGCATTTCTGGGGGGTCCTTGAAATGGATAGGGTTGAGAATCAATCACTGAGCCAGAAGAGTCTGGTTTGTGTGTAAACTGTTCTAATGTTCCAGAAATAAGAATATGACATTAAAATACTTACGGGAGATGACTGACTCTGTGACGGTGGCTTCATTGTGTTTCTTGTCCTGGAAAAAAATAAAACAGTGATTAGTTCTAACGTTATAAGCTGGTTATTACAACAGTGAGAGGGCTCTCCCTGGGTGTCACTGGCAAGCGTGGCCAGATTTTGCGAGAGAAATAAGCAACCGGGTCTATGAAAACAAGCCCAAAAGAAGCGACTACTAACAGGCTACGGCTATTTGAAAATAGCCGATCATAGACAATGCGTCGCGATGCGACGTGTTGTGAGCTTATAGATCTGCTATTTTTTTTTTAAATAAAAAAATTGAAAATTACAAATCTGGTAAGGGGGTCCCTGGCACAAAAATGCTTTCAGATGGGGATACGCAGAAGGTTACATATAGATATGAAAGACATGAAAAGAACCACTGGTTTAAAGAACATTTCGGAAACAAGCCCAAAATAAGCAACTATACATTTTAGAAACAAGCCCAAATAAACAACTACACTTTAGAAACAAGCCTGACAATACTGAAAAAACGGTCCCGGGGGGCACCGAAACGGGTAGTAGCACAGTGCACCACGAAGGGTTAATCCGGCCCTTACAACTACACTTTAGAAACAAGCCCAAATAAGCAACTAAACTTGAGAAACAAGCCCAAATAAACAATTACACTTTAGAAACAAGCCCAAATAAGCAACTAAACTTGAGGAACAAGCCCAAATAAACAATTACACTTTAGAAACAAGCCCAAATAAGCAACTACACTTTAGAAACAAGCCCAAATAAAACAACTACACTTTAGAAACAAGCCCAAATAACCAACTCAACTTTAGAAACAAGCCCAAATAAACAATTACACTTTAGAGACAATTAAGCCCCAAATAAACAACTACACTTTAGAAACAAGCCCAAATAAGCAACCAGCAACTACCAATATTTACAAGCGACTTTACTGAAGAAAAAAAACAAGCCCTAAGTCGCTCATAATAATCAGCAGACATGGCAACACTGGTCGCTGGAAGGAACAATAAAGTTGACCTGAGGTAAGTGCCCAGCAGGCTGGTCAGCTGACATGGTGCCACCAGCCCAGATTAAACACTTTAACAGCACAAACAATGCGCTGAATCGACCCTGAGGTGAATGTCAACATCATCATTACTATTCTATAAATGTTATTGAATAGGGATCTAACACAAATCGATTATTACAAATGAGTATAGCATAATAGTGTAAAATAGCACATCTGTAAGCTCGATAACATGCCTATGGTGTGATCTTGTAGATCTCTAGGCTATATATATGCATGATGCCACCGTATAAAATAGGGCTTAATCAGACAAATCGATCGTTTTTGTTTAATCAATGCAATGTGCACGCTTCTGATGAGTTGACACATAAATAAAATAATTACAAAAAATATATGTTAAAACAAAAAACACACATTCTCGATTAACACAATAATCGACAAAGTGATCGACAGAATAACCACCATGAAGACAATATTTACTAAACGATGGCTGCAGCTGTCGATGCATCGACAGCTGCAGCCATCGTTTAGTAAATATTGTTATTAAGTTAGCTTCTAGCTGGCCGCTAACCCCAGCTATACAGCTATACCGTGTCTGCTTAATGCTTGTTTCTTAACGATCGTGTTGTAGAATAATAAGATCAAAGGTACTTTTTAGTCATGTGCATCCCCGATCGTCCGTTCCTAATGTCGACGCTGTGGTTATATAGAACAACGACAACAACCAACAATAACAATAACACACCGTCTCTCACACCGTCGATGAGAACAACAACAAAAACACTGCGCCGAGATGCGCTTGATTCCACAACACCCGGCGAATGGCTTACTGCCCTGCCGCCGGCGGGCGGGGGGGGTAGCTGTAGAATACAACTCTCGTAGACGTATTTATGATTCTGACGTTTTCAATCTACGAGAGTTGTAGGGTTCACCCCCCCCATGGACACAGGGACTTTCAGCACTATGCCCCGTAGACACTCCAAACATGTACAAATTGAAAATAAAGGTGCTTACCCCCACGCCCCAAATGTTAACTCTCTCTACGGCGTAGTAGCTTAATGTAATAATCCATATCTTTCAACAAATAGGTGTTTTGATGCCGTCTGTGGCCGAACGCCATTTTTTCGCCCCCGTTTACTTCCTGTTTACATTGAGTGTAATTCCGGGTTTCACCAGATGGTGCGCGTCACTACCGCCCATTGGGAACTTCCGACAGAATCGGCCACAGACGGCATTAAAACACTTCTTTATTGAAAGATATGGATTATTACATTAAACTACTACCCCGTAGCGAGAGTTAACATTTGGGGCGTGGGGGTAAGCACCTTTATTTTCAATTTGTACATGTTTGGAGTGTCTACGGGTATAGTGCAAAAAGTCCCTGTGTCCTTGGGGCGTGAACCCTACAACTCTCGTAGATTGAAAACGTCAGAATCATAAATACGTCTACGTGAGTTGTATTCTACAGCTAGTTAGACAGTAGAAACTAGCCTTGATACAAGACAGTCTTGGGTGATGTTCAAAATAGTGTTTGCACTTACTCCCTTTTTGGCCCGTACATCTACATAAGCGTTCACATTTTAAATGTAAAGTGCTTACCCCATGGCCATGGATGTTACAATGATGTCCGGTTCCTCAAAAGTACCCGTAACTTCCGTGTTGTTCAATAAAAGAGCATTTTAATTCGATTAGTGGCCATTTTCTTATGGAGTTATAATGTATCAGAGTGTAATGCACCTTCCAACCGATAGGGTCGCGTAGTTGAAAGCATGCTGAGAAAATGACCAACGATCGGATTCAAATGCTTTGTATTGAACAATACGGAAGATACATGTATTTTTGAGGGCCCGTACGTACTCGTAACATCAGTGGCCATAGAGTAAGCACTTTATATTTGAAATTTGAACGTTTATGTAGATGTACGGGCTGAAAGGGGAGAAAGTGCAAACACTATTTTGAAGATCATCCATGACGGTCATGACAGATGACCGTCTTGTGATCCAAGGCTAGGTAACCAAACAAAACAAATATCATCATGATATATATATATCATAATGTATAATATATAAATGTTTTGTTGTGTTTCTATTTATTTTGTTTATGATGTGTTATTATTTATTATTATTGTTATATTATTTATTTATTTTTGCTTGTATGTATGTCGACATAAAACGTTGCTTTCGGAGGTGAGTTTGGTGATTTACTGTATCTGCGTCCGGAACGACTGGGTCTCATGAACGAGCGCTCCTCAAAAGGAACCCGCCCACGGCCTGTGCTTTGGATCGTGAGTGGACGACATGGCCGTCAATCGTGTGTGCGCGTCTTCCAATTGGTCTGAATGTCGGTCAGTGATGAGGACATGGAGGTTATTCATTGGAATTCTGTGTCACTATGAGGACATCTACTGACCCCCCACACACACGCACGCACGCGCGCGCGCGCACACACACACACACACACACACACACACACACACACACACACACACACACACACACACACACACACACACACATATATATATATATATATATATATATATATATATATATATATATATATATATATATATATATATAGGGACATATATTCGGACATTATTCCTTTTCTAGCTCCCATCCTCAAAAGGCCACTCACTGACATGATAATATATATCTTTAATTCCAACATATCACACATAAAAGCAACAGGCCGTGGTCTAAGTTTGTTCACACTACTAAATAAAAGTAGTAAATATATTTAAAATAAAAGAGACCACATGCAATACCTTCACCCTGAAAACCCCTGCTGTCTCAGTGTTTCCCAAACCTTTGAGCTTGAGACCCAAAAGACAGATTCTCCCTAGACCCAGGGCCAAAAATACATAAGGAATTAACCACTTAAGGCCTGTTCAATAGTGAAAATAGCCGATCTACTAACATTTTGAAAGTCTTGGCACAGAAAGCGAATGCAATACTACAAAAAAATGTAATCAATTTAGAACAAATTAAAATGAAAAATCAGAAATCAATATAATACAATTAACTATAACTAGGGGGGATGGGGTAAAGGGGAGGGGAGAAAATAATGGCCCATGGCTAAATTGCAACGGTAGGAAAAACATCTTCAAAATAAGACAGAAACGGTTGCCAAGACCATAACATATTTCAGTTGCATCCATGTGATGTTTTTCTTTATTAGTTATTCTATTTATAGTGGCTCATAGGAATAGACTATGTGACAACCAGGAATAGTTGGTGACCACAGGAGAGACTGTTGACAGCTGGAATGTAGACGGCATCCCGGGAGCAGTGAGTGTGTCTTCCGTGAGGAAGAAGAAGGCCATTTAAGCAATCCGCAAGTGGAGCCTGCAGTACCACCACGGGCCAAGGAACCATCACGCCAGAAAGAAATGTTTGGATCGGGGCGGTGCACCGGATCTGGCGCAGCGCTCAGGTCCTGGACCTGGTGAGACGAAGGAGGAGCCCGGCCAGGAGACAACCCACAGAGCCTAGTCCCTCCACGTGCCAGAGCCTCCCCGAGTCCCGGCAGAGTACTTCCGGAGAAGCGGACTGAGTGGCCCTGTCTTTCCCTATAGGACTGACCGTGGGTAGCTACTGGGACGTAAGTCGGGGCTTGATCAACCCTGGCTGGGTCACCTGGGCGAGGGTGTATGTTGTATGTTGCGAGACCCGAAACACCCTATGACCCCAGGCTACAACACTGATGATACGTCCCAGTTGCATCCATGTGATGTTTTTCTTTATTATGGGTGGAACCTCTGATTGTATTCTTAAGTTCAAATTTAAGATGTGACATAACATCCTCCACCCAGCGTTTGAGAGATGGCGGCATTGCTTTTTTCAAACTAAAAAGTATCAGGCGTCTAGCAAGTAAAGTGGAGAATGCTATACAGTAGCTTTAGTTTAGTGAGTCGGTATTGGTGTTCCCTGCGGGGGTACTCCAAACAATGCAGTCGATGGTTTAGGGTCTATAGTTGAGTTACACAAAATAAGTTATTAAATACCTCCGTCCAAAATGAAGTCAGTCTGGGACATGACCAAAAAACAAGGGAAAAATTCAACAAATAGACGCCTTAACAGAAAACGTCACACTGATAAGAACCAGTATGCGCGCGCAGGCCGGCACCAACCGAACCCCAGCGCTCATAAGATGCAATGGAAAAGTGGTCACAGCCTCACGTGTAAAAATGCATCCCATCAAACTTTCAGATGCTGTTTTTCTCCCAGCGTGGAGGAAGAATGCTTAGAACGGCCGAGAATAGCAGACCTCCATGCTCACAATGGTCTCATCCGCGACGCGGTTGTGAGCTTGTATGTCAGCTATTCTCGGCGAGCAATACCGTTGCGGGGTGAAGTACATATGTCTCGCTAGGGCGAGCCTCACTAGCCAACACACAAGAGGGGGTTGAATGAACTGAAACCAGCGCACCCCAAAACAACAGGTTTGGGGATCTGTTCGGAATTGATTACATGAAACAGTCACCTGTGCGTCCAGTCTCAATGTTGGTCAACACATAATTGGTCTATGGAGCGAATCAGTCTGGATTCCAGGCTAAGCGATACTGCCCCCACCTGGCCATCTGGATCTCTCTAGCGCACCATTCACTCTCCAGGTAATGATGGCTGATCACACAGATGGTCTTTCTGTAATGTTCTCTATGATGGGTTTACCTGGAAACAAACCGTACAAACATTATTCAAACCACATTAAAAACTATTTCACTTCGAGAGAGACAGATAGATAGATAGATAGTCACTTACTGTAATAATAATGCCACTATAGACAACAGTTTTTCAGACAGAGAGAGGTTCCTACAGATATATTAAGATAAATACAGTATTACTTAGAGACAGGGAGGATTGTACCTGGTGTGAAGTCTCTGAGGTGCAGACAGAGTCTCCAGCCCTGCTCTCCCTCCAGCACTGGAAGCATTTCTCTGTAAACCCAGAGCTCATCGTGAACGTTGTAGGAGATGAAGGCATCGTAGCGCTGAGGAGACCCCCTCTTTCTTCCCTTGGCATCATAAAGAGCCAGGAAGAGGTAGTAGGCATAGATTAGATGCAACCTCAGCGAGTGGTAGGAGGAGGATGTGAGCAGAGTTGGCACAATCGCACAAGTAGAGGAAATGAAGCAGAAGCTAGCGTCCAGCCAACAGGAATGATAGTCAAAGCCCAGAAACCTGGTTCCCTTTTTATTCAGAGGAATGCCATATGTGTAGCGGTGACGGCAGGGGCGCAGCCATGGGTGGGCTGGGGTGGGCCGTGGCCCACCCACATCAAAAGCTGGCCCACCCCATCGATTTTGCACAAAAAAACATTTTTTGTAAATTTTATTCTTTTTATAAAAAATCGATAAAATCTGGCAAAAATAAGAATTAAATAACATAACCCTAACCTAACCCTAACCCTAACCCTAAAACCGAAATAAAGTAACAAAAAAACGTCCAAAAACGCCCAATATCCGCCAAATAACCGCAAAATTTCCTGCTCAGGCCCAGCCTATACTAGCGTTCTGGCTGCGCCACTGGGTGACGGTGAGCGTCAACTACCAGTGTATACCTGAGAGCAGGGAGAAGTCCGGTTCCAGTGGTTCACCATGGACAACATACAAATGTTCTAAATGTTTCATATTTGAGAGCATGTCCCATACGATGTATTTAAACTGTTTTTTGTGGACTGAATTGTTAATCGTTAAGCACTTCAGGCTCTGCATTAAGGTGGTATCGTAGTTTATTGTAGTGTAACTCATTGGGAGGTGAAGATGTCATTTTAAATTGGTTATTCAAATTTAGACCAAGTGTTTCAAGTTCATCTAGTCCTTCAAAAAAGTTGCTGTTCCATGGATCGTAGACAGCCAACTTATTGCATTCCATGTCTACTGTAAGTGCTTGAACGATTTCGTACTCATAAGTCATTCATTCTTAAATCCAAAAATACTAGTTTGTGTAGGCCCGTCTTGAATGTGGCGCCATTAGAGTTAGAAGAACCTTTAGTTCATTAAGATGTTGAAAAACACACGGTTTGAGTTCAAATAATGTTGTTGTAATCTAGCTGAAGGTGTGTGAGTCTGGTTAAATTTAAGAAGTCGAAGCAGTTTAAATCATTAATACGATTGTTACTCACGTCGAGGATTTGAAGCATGGAGAGAGATTCTTAACATCGTCTGGCACTTTGGAAAGGTGGTTTTCGGTGACGTTCAGCTGACTCAATTGTTTAATTTGTTTTATTGAATCTTAGACAGTTCAGTCAGGTTATCATGTGATAGATCAAGGTTGAGTACAAGGTGACAGTGTTTTACTAAGGCTGTCATTGATGTTACCCTGTATTTTGCAGATAATATTTTATCCAGTCCACACATCGTAATCCCAGCTGTAGGCTACTCCAGTGAATCAAGGCTCTGTAGAGCCTTTCTGATGGAGTTAAAAGACCAAATAGAACCAATCAAATACACCGTAGGTATATTCCTCAGAAAATACTTGTCTGGTATGTCCCACTCAGTATCATTACAGTATGACAGGTCAATTGTCTGAAAATACAGCAAAAGTTTTTTTTATCGAGTTTGACATCGTCACCTTCTTAAACTAACAGCCTAAGTATTTTTTTTAAAGGTTTTCAGAAAAAATAAAAAAACAAAACTACATGATATGTCTTAATCATTTCACCCAAAACGTTTATAACACATTATGACTATTAAGATAAAAAATAACACTTTCTGTCAGTTATGTAACTGACTAAGAGATTTAAATAGGTTTGAATAGAATTAAACCTGACTTAGACAAAAGCCCTGTCATCTACATGAGTTATTGAAGTAAAAAGTGAGATTTGGATTGTAAAAATCTGTCCTGTGTATGCTTTGGATGTAATTGCCTGTATGTTATGGCAAAAACGTCCATTAGATGTCACTGTTTCCCAGTCACATGAATTCTCAGGTAGCCACCTTTTAATAAGTGAGAATCAATGAAGTCCCTCCTGAAAGGTGGGCTCTTTTTGGTTCTTGCTTCCTGGTTCCTTGTTTAATCAATGTGTATGTGTCACATCAGTATGGTAGGGAGGGGTAGTTGTGGTTACGTTACAATACTATTATGATATATCTACATTTGCGGTATTTTGTATCAATAATTATAAACTTTATTTATATAGCACTTTTCAAAAACAGGTTTACAAAGTGCGTAACAATGCAAATACAATACATACACAGGAAATATAAAGGCAATTCAATGATGAAAAATGTAAAAACAAAGGAACCATACAGAAATAATAAGACCAAAAATAAGAATGAAAGCAGAAAACTAGCTGAGTATTCCTTCTAGCTAAAGGCCATTCTAAAGTAATGAGTTTTTAAAAGATTTTTAAAAGTGGACACCGAAGTGGCCTGTCTAATTTGCAGGGGGAGTTGGTTCCACAGAAATGGAGCCCTAGCCAGTGGCATGCACAGACATTTTGAGGGGCAGGTGCTCAAGTAAAAAAAAAGGGCACCTTGTGCGGCTCGCGGACCGCCGGCTGCCTTAATAGTGTAAGATTTATAGAAGAAAATTGCAACGCACATTTTGGGGAATTGTTAATATACTGTATTAGAACCTTTTAATCCAGAATTGATCGATGTCACCATGAGCTACTGTAAACCAGGGGTCTTCAATGTTTTCAGTCCAAGGACCCCCTAGCTGAGACAGAGATGAAGCAGGGACCCCTCTATATTGTATAAAATTGTGTTTACTTGGTCTGCTCTTTTTTCCCTCTACACCTATACCTCTTTGCCAAAAATAGCCGATCTACAAGCTCACAATGCCTCGCAGTGTGAGGCGTTGTGGGCTTGTAGATCAGCTATTTTTTCAGGGGGGGAGTCAAGTAAAAGTTTGTCTGATGATCTAAGATTGCGGGTGGGTTTGTGGGGAGACAGGAGGTCAAAAATATAAATAGGAGCAAGTCCGTTCAGTGCTTTAAAAACGAACAATGACATTTTAAAAATATAGCTGCAAGCAGCAATGAGCGGTTTCGAGAATAATGGCAGACTGGCAGACTGGCAGACTGTGACAGAGTGGCAGACTGGCAGACTGGCAGACTGTGACAGAGTGGCAGACTGGCAGACTGTGACAGAGTGGCAGACTGTGACAGAGTGGCAGACTGGCAGACTGGCAGACTGTGACAGACTGTGGCAGACTGGCAGACAGACAGACTGTGGCAGACTGGCAGACAGACAGACAGTGACAGAGTGGCAGACTGGCAGACTGTGACAGAGTGGCAGACTGGCAGACTGTGACAGAGTGGCAGACTGGCAGACTGGCAGACTGTGACAGAGTGGCAGACTGGCAGACTGTGACAGAGTGGCAGACTGGCAGACTGTGACAGAGTGGCAGACTGTGACAGAGTGGCAGACTGGCAGACTGTGACAGACTGTGGCAGACTGGCAGACTGGCAGACTGGCAGACAGACAGACTGTGGCAGACTGGCAGACAGACAGACAGTGACAGAGTGGCAGACTGGCAGACTGTGACAGAGTGGCAGACTGGCAGACTGTGACAGAGTGGCAGACTGGCAGACTGGCAGACTGTGACAGAGTGGCAGACTGGCAGACTGGCAGACTGTGACAGAGTGGCAGACTGGCAGACTGGCAGACTGGCAGACAGACAGACAGACAGACAGACAGTGACAGAGTGGCAGACTGGCAGACAGACAGACAGACAGACAGACAGACAGACAGACAGTGACAGTGTGGCAGACTGGCAGACAGACAGACAGTGACAGAGTGGCAGACTGGCAGACAGACAAAGAGAGAGAGAGAGAGAGAGAGAGAGAGAGAGAGAGAGAGAGAGAGAGAGAGAGAGAGAGAGAGAGAGAGAGAGAGAGAGAGAGAGAGAGAGAGAGAGAGAGAGAGAGAGAGAGAGAGAGAGAGAGAGAGAGAGAGAGAGAGAGAGAGAGAGAGAGAGAGAGGCAGTGAGAAAGAGAGGCAGTAAGAGAGAGAGCGAGAGAGAAGAAGTGAACATGCATTAATTAAAAAGTCATGATTTTTGTTCAGTAAATCATATTTGGACCGGTTAAATTGGGGTTTGAACCAGGGACCTATAGACTTGTGGGTAGACAGTGTAAAGGATAAAGATAATTCAAGGTCCGTTCATGAAAGTCCTTGCAGTCTTGTTTCCAATGAGGGCCTGTGAGCAATTAGGGGTTAAGAGTCTTGCTCAGGGACAAATTTCATTTCATTGACACATTTGCTGGCCTGGCCTGGAATCGTACCTGGGGCAACCACGGCCTCTGGCTCCCCAGGTGGGCTCACTAACCACTCAGCTATGGCCACAGTACAGACTGAGCCATTGGATAGACAGAATTGGATTTCATATGTGGTAAGTTATCATACAGCAGGGGTTGCTTATTATATACATACAAGCTCATAACGCGTCACATTGTAGATCGGCTGTATGTGGTTACTGTAGGTGTTGTATTAATAATTACATCTGCAAAGTAACAAGTAACTAAAGCTGTCATCTGCTGTAATTGTAGTAGAGTAGAGTAGTAAAGTAAAAGTACCTAAAATTGTACTGTGCATGTGGCAGGTGTGATTGGTGATGAGTGAGAGCAGGTGAGAGGGGTGGATCCAATCCATGGGAATAGGGGGAATTCCAAATGATGATCACCTCAACGCATTGTTGGGGACAGGGATCGAACCAGCGACCTATGGATTCACAGGCTGCCTCTCTTCTCATTGAGCTAAAGATATGGCCTCCCTAATGGTGTCTGTTGATATCTATAGGTTTTTCCGTCCTATAGGTTCTTCCGGTGTGAGATTGTAGATCAGCTATTTTCACAAGAAAGTATGTCATACATAAAAAACAACTACTCTCAAAAGCATTTCATGTTATTGTTTAAAAATTGCACATGTCTGAATTAACAGGGTCTTGTTTTGTACAATGCAATTTAAATGTAAACTGTGACGAGTGGGGTTTGAACCATGGACCTCTGGCACATGAGACTAACAGCAGTGTATTGATCAAGTTATTCAATGCACAGCCTTAGTCAGTGAAAAAGGAGAATCCAACAAAACAAAACAAAAGAGGGAATGAAGTACGTCATACATTGAAAATAACTACTCTCAATAAGCATTTCATTTATCAATTGCATGTTTATTCATTGATACAATCATGTTGTGTGCAATGCAATTGAGTTGAAGTCTGCATGACGTGGGATTTGAACCGGCGACTCTGCGGTATCAAGGCAGATGATTAAGCCATTGGGCCAACAGACCTGTACTAGTGAAAAGGGAGTTCACACACATGACACACTTTCACGCAAATTGCTCAGAAATCCTTGGTTTAAATGTTTTTCAAACTGCTCAATATATTTCGGAATGGAAACTAGTGGAAAATAGTCGATCTACAAGCTCACAACGCGTTGCTATCTAAAAAGGTGTGAGATTGTAGATCGGCTATTTTCACAAGAAAGTATGTCATACATAAAAAACAACTACTCTCAAAAGCATTTCGTGTTATTGTCTAAACATTGCACATGTCTGAATTAACAGGGTCATGTTTTGTACAATGCAATTTAAATGTGAACTGTAATAAGTGGGATTTGAACCAGGGACCTTCGGCACATGAGACTCACACTCTACTGGTGGAGCTATCCAATACACAGCCTTAGACAGTGAAAAGGGAGAATACAACAAAACAAAACAAAAGCGCGAATGAAGTACGTCTTACATTGAAAATAACTACTTTGAAGTATGCATTTCTCGTCATCTTTAACAATTGCACATGTATTCATTGATATAGTCATGTTGTGTGCAATGCAATTATAATTAAGTCTACCTGAGGTGGGATTCGAACCGGCTACCCTATGGTTTCAAGGCAGATGATTAAGCGATCAAGCTATTGAACCAACACACCTGAACCTGTGAAACCTCAAACATGTATTTGACACAGTTTCACGCAAATTGCTCAGAAATCCTGGATTTAAATGTTTTTCAAACTGCTCAAAATTGCCGACAATCTAAGGGCAGAGCTTACTGGTCAAAGTGATACATGTGTTCCTCATGAGTCAAGGCACATGTGTAAGCAGGTTTAACGGCTGTCGGCCAAACGAGGCATGACTTTTGCCTGTTTAAAGTTTGCATTTTCAAAAAATTGCTATAGCGCCCCCCTTTGACCAATTGGAGTAAGATTGGTTTCAGTGATACTTGGAATGACCCTCTACAATATTGCAAAGTGTCAAACAAATGTGAGTCTGCATGTATGTGTTAGGGGCAGATGAATAATTGTCATGAAACATGCAATTTTCATTGGCTTATAAAAGCTTAACGTTTTCATTTATGGAAAATCCGCTTGCCTAGTTCTGTCGGCATTGGTCCAAAGTTCATGTGTAGACAGTTTCGTACAGATTGCTCAAAAATCCCAGGAGGAGTTTGATTTTTACTGCTTTTTACTGCTTTTCATAGAATTCGAAATGGTGGAGATCTAAAGGTCAGAGGTCAAAAGTCAAACAGTGAAAGTTGTTAGGCATGAGGAGACGCATGTGTGTATCAAAGTTTCATGGCTGTAGGTCAAACAGGGCATGAGCTGTACCTGTTCACAGTTGGCATTTTCAATTGAGTGCTACAGCGCCACCCTTTGGCCAATGGTTGTGAGTTTCGGGTTTTCGCCGTTTGGCATAGCCCTCTACCATATTGCCGAATTTCATAAAAAGTGACCACGCGGTTAGGCCAGAACTGGCAAAAACGGCGGAAGAATAATAATAGTGAAAGCCAAGGAATGCAATAAGGCTTCGAAGCCTTACAGGCTCTCGAAACCTTAATAAGTGGGATTCGAACCAGGGACCTTTGGCACATGAGACTCACACTCTACTGGTGGAGCTATCCAATACACAGCCTTAGACAGTGAAAAGGGAGAATCCAACAAAACAAAACAAAAGCGCGAATGAAGTACGTCATACATTGAAAATAACTACTTTCAAGTATTCATTTCTCGTCATCTTTAACAATTGCACATGTATTCATTGATATAGTCATGTTGTGTGCAATGCAATTATAATTGAGTCTACCTGAGGTGGGATTCGAACCGGCTACCCTATGGTTTCAAGGCAGATGATTAAGCGATCAAGCTATTGAACCAATACACCTGAACCTGTGAAAAAGGGCCTCAAACATGTATTTGACACAGTTTCATGCAAATTGCTCAGAAATCCTGGATTTAAATGTTTTTCAAACTGCTCAAAATTGCAGACAATCTAAGGGCAGAGCTTACTGGTCAAAGTGATACATGTGTTCCTCATGAGTCAAGGCACATGTGTAAGCAGGTTTAACGGCTGTCGGCCAAACGAGGCATGACTTTTGCCTGTTTAAAGTTTGCATTTTCAAAAAATTGCTATAGCGCCCCCCTTTGACCAATTGGAGTAAGATTGGTTTCAGTGATACTTGGAAGGACCCTCTACAATATTGCAAAGTGTCAAACAAATGTGAGTCTGCATGTATGTGTTAGGGGCAGATGAAAAATTAAAATAAAGCTGCAATTTTCATTGGCTTATAAAAGCGTAACGTTTTCACTTATGGAAAATCCGCTTGGTTACGTCTGTCGGCATTGGTCCAAAGTTCATGTGTAGACAGTTTCGTACAGATTGCTCAAAAATCCCAGGAGGAGTTAGATTTTTACTGCTTTTAACTGCTTTTCATAGAATTCGAAATGGTGGGAGATCTAAAGGTCAGAGGTCAAAAGTCAAACAGTGAAAGTTGTTAGGCATGAGGAGACGCATGTGTGTATCAAAGTTTCATGGCTGTAGGTGAAACAGGGCATGAGCTGTACCTGTTCAAAGTTGGCATTTTCAATTGAGTGCTACAGCGCCACCCTTTGGCCAATGGTTGTGAGTTTCGGGTTTTCGCCGTTTGGCATAGCCCTCTACCATATTGCCGAATTTCATAAAAAGTGACCAGGCGGTTAGGCCAGAACTGGCAAAAACGGCGGAAGAATAATAATAGTGAAAGTGTAGAGATGTAATAGCTTTCGAAGCCTGATGGCTCTCGAAACCTAATGAAAGTGTAGAGATGTAATAGGGTTCGAAGCCTGATAGGCTCTCGAAACCTAATAATAATAGTGAAAGTGTAGAGATGTAATAGCTTTCGAAGCCTGATGGCTCTCGAAACCTAATGAAGTACATCATACATTGAAAACAACTACTCTCAATAAGCATTTCATTTAACAATTGCATGTTTATTCATTGATACAGTCATGTTGTGTGCAATGCAATTGAGTTGAGGTCTGCATGAGGTGAGATTTGAACCGGCGACCCTCTGGTATCAAGGCAGATGATTAAGCCATTGGGCCAACAGACCCGAACTGATGAAAAGGGAGTTCACACACATGACACACTTTCACGCAAATTGCTCAGAAATACTGGATTTAAATGTTTTTCAAACTGCTCAAAATTGCAGACAATCTAAGGGCGGAGTTTACTGGTTAACAATTGCACATGCATTCATTGATACAGCCATGTTGTGTGCAATGCAATTATAATGAATTCTACATGACGTGGGATTCGAACCAGGAACCCTGTGGTTTCAAGGCAGATGATTAAGCCATTGGGCCAACAGACCTGTACTAGTGAAAAGGGAGTTCACACACATGACACACTTTCACGCAAATTGCTCAGAAATCCTTGGTTTAAATGTTTTTCAAACTGCTCAATATATTTCGGAATGGAAACTAGTGGAAAATAGTCGATCTACAAGCTCACAACGCGTTGCTATCTAAAAAGGTGTGAGATTGTAGATCGGCTATTTTCACAAGAAAGTATGTCATACATAAAAAAAAACTACTCTCAAAAGCATTTCGTGTTATTGTCTAAACATTGCACTTGTCTGAATTAACAGGGTCATGTTTTGTACAATGCAATTTAAATGTGAACTGTAATAAGTGGGATTCGAACCAGGGACCTTCGGCACATGAGACTCACACTCTACTGGTGGAGCTATCCAATACACAGCCTTAGACAGTGAAAAGGGAGAATCCAACAAAACAAAACAAAAGCGCGAATGAAGTACGTCATACATTGAAAAGAACTACTTTCAAGTATGCATTTCTCGTCATCTTTAACAATTGCACATGTATTCATTGGTATAGTCATGTTGTGTGCAATGCAATTATAATTAAGTCTACCTGAGGTGGGATTCGAACCGGCTACCCTATGGTTTCAAGGCAGATGATTAAGCGATCAAGCTATTGAACCAACACACCTGAACCTGTGAAAAAGGGCCTCAAACATGTATTTGACACAGTTTCATGCAAATTGCTCAGAAATCCTGGATTTAAATGTTTTTCAAACTGCTCAAAATTGCAGACAATCTAAGGGCAGAGCTTACTGGTCAAAGTGATACATGTGTTCCTCATGAGTCAAGGCACATGTGTAAGCAGGTTTAACGGCTGTCGGCCAAACGAGGCATGACTTTTGCCTGTTTAAAGTTTGCATTTTCAAAAAATTGCTATAGCGCCCCCCTTTGACCAATTGGAGTAAGATTGGTTTCAGTGATACTTGGAAGGACCCTCTACAATATTGCAAAGTGTCAAACAAATGTGAGTCTGCATGTATGTGTTAGGGGCAGATGAATAATTTAAAAAAAGCTGCAATTTTCATTGGCTTATAAAAGCTTAACGTTTTCACTTATGGAAAATCCGCTAAGTTACGTTTGTCGGCATTGGTCCAAAGTTCATGTGTATACAGTTTCGTACAGATTGCTCATAAATCCCAGGAGAAGTGATTTTTTTACTGCTTTTTACTGCTTTTCATAGAATTCGAAATGGTGGGAGATCTAAAGGTCAGAGGTCAAAAGTCAAACAGCGAAAGTTGTTAGGCATGAGGAGACGCATGTGTGTATCGAAGTTTCATGGCTGTAGGTCGAACAGGGCATGAGCTGTACCTGTTCAAAGTTGGCATGTTCAATTGAGTGCTACAGCGCCACCCTTTGGCCAATGGTTGTGAGTTTCGGGTTTTCGCCGTTTGGCATAGCCCTCTACCATATTGCCGAATTTCATAAGAAGTGACCAGGCGGTTAGGCCAGAACTGGCAAAAACGGCGGAAGAATAATAATAATAATAGTGAAAGTGTAGAGATGTAATAGGGTTCGAAGCCTTACAGGCTCTCGAAACCTAATAAATTCTGAACGCCACTGGTAGCCAGTGCAGTGAAGCAAGAACAGGGGTGATGTGGTCATATCTCCTGGTTCTTGTAAGAACTCTAGCTGCTGTGTTCTGAATTAGTTGAAGGCGACTGATTGACCTTTTGGGGAGTCCAGAAAAAAGTGAATTACAATAGTCCAAGTGGTTTGTGACAAAGGCATGAATAAGGGTTTGTGCATCGCTGAATGAGATAAATGATCTGATCTTTTTAATATTCCTAATTTGGAAGATGGCTGTTTTTGAAATGTTAGAAAAATGCTTTGTGAAGTTTAGATCTGAGTCAAATAGGACTCCCAGGTTTCTTGCTTCATGTGTAATAACTGCTCTACGGGTTTTTGGTCCAAACACAATAATTTCAGTTTCGTCATTGTTTAGCATAAGAAAGTTGTTTGACATCCAGCATTTTATGGCAGAAAGGCAGGCAATCAAAGGGGAGACAAGAGAAACCGGAGAAACTGTGGAAGGGTCTGATGGGTCTAAGGAAAAATAAATTAGTGTGTGATCATCAGCATAAAAATGGAAGGAGACGTTAACATTTCAAATAACTTGGCCTAAAGGAAGAAGATAAATACAAAATAATAACGGACCAAGGATTGACCCGTTGGTATGTATTGATTGGTAAGTTGGTATGTATGTTGACCATTATGTACAATAGACCAAGCTACAGTAGTACCACTGTGTCGTTGTTAATTAATGTTTAGTCTCCGGTGACTCATCTCGTTGGCCCTGGACATTTGTTATTTTCCAACCTTGCACCTGTTGAGTCACTATTTCATCACCCCTGGGCCAGATGTCATCACTGGGAAACATACGCCTGCCTTTGCTTGCCTGCAGCTCATGTTTAATTTGTACCCACCTGGGAATAGTCTGTTTTTGTCAGACGATCAGAGATGTCTACCGATACATCTGGACACTTCTGAATGCAAGGTAGTTGCAAGAACAACGGCCAGAACACAAAGCTACGCCCATTGCTTTAACAGCCAATCATATCACCACCCCAAAATGAAGGACTACCCTTAAGACTTTGGATTGGTTCTTTGGATTGGTTCTTTTTGTTTTCTCTCTAATTGTTTCCACCCAATTGTTGCAATGACAGCGAAAAGATTGCATCATTCTCTGTGTTCACTGGTAATTTTCCAGGTGCTGGAACTCAAAAACAACCTGTTCCTCTTGGGGACTCAGAGGACTTTTGCTACCACAATCAAAATAGAAATGAGGTAAATATGCAGGGGTGCACATAACTTTTTAGGTCTGGTGCTCAGAAGAGCACCTGGAGATGTGACTTGGTGCGCAACAAATAAATGGTCCCGTCCCGTTTTGTCAACGGGGGGGGGAGGGGAGTCAGCTCGGTACCGCCGACCGTTTGTCAAGGGGGGGACGCTCTGCTTGCAAATTACGCCGATTTTCGTCGTTTTTTTTTCTCTCCTCTGATTGATTGGCTGATTGAAGTTAGCCTGGCATGGCCATACTAGTCCAGGCTAGATTGATGTAGTCACACCTGGCCTGAGTCAAACTAAATTGACTAAGCACCTAGGGCACAAAGCCTGCAAGCATTTTATGCAGATGTACTTGGATGTTCCTGTGCATGCAACATCATGGCATCTGTTTGCATTGTTTTGTGTCTGTATGCTGGGGCCAGTGGTTTCCAGGGGCAAACCTGGTCTCAGGGGTGCCTTGGACACTGCAATGTGTTTCACAATGTTCATACAAGATGGACTTGGTGAAGCGATATAGTACAGGATATAGGTCAGTAAAACTGAAGAGACTGTATTACTGAAATACATCTGAAAGAGAGTGTTGGGAGTTCATCAAATTTTGGGTGGGGGGGCTAAGAAATCTATACTATAGACTATAAGCTACCTATATAGTTTACCCTGCAGCAACAGCATCACATCACATTCCAGATACCAGGTTACAGTAATGACACTACTATAGGCCTATACTTTGTTATGGCAAGAGCTCCACTCCACAACAACACAAGTAGGCTACCCACAATAATAGCCTGATGATGCAAAAATTAAACACACACACACACACACACGCACGCGCACGCGCACACGCACACGCACACGCACACGCACACACACACACACACACACACACACTACTATTTCTTTCTCTGTGCATTTTAGCAAAAAGGATTATATGCCAAAATGATTGGATAGGCAACATGTTATGTGTTCCAACAGTAATGACTGCTGATAACCTACTGCAACAGTTTTTATTACAACTGCAATCAATTCAAATAGCTCCATGGGGATTGTTTTTGTTTGTGTGGGATGGGGGATGGCTGACCTGGCCTGAGTCAAACTAATTGGACTAATTGGACTCAGAGTTAGGCACTGTGAGTCCAATTAGTTTGACTCAGGCCAGGTGAGACTACTTCAATCAACCATCACCCATCACACAGTTAGGTTTTTGCTGAAGTCTGACCACTTAGGTCAAAACTGAATTTCCCTTGTAGGTTCAAATAGGTTATTATTATTATTATTATTAGTATTATTAGTATTATTATTATTATCATCGTCATACAGCTTCACTGTCACTGCTAATCATATTTGCTTATCCTTCTTTTTCATTGATCACCACTGGCCACTAGAATCATCCTCACTTTAGTCATATAATAGTTACCCCACTATCCTGTAGGCCTAGGTCTATAATGAGCTGCACATGACCTCTACACAATATAAATAGACACAAATGTACTCGCATAATGTAAAAGAATATGCACAAAATATTATTTTTGATACAAACAATGCAGGTTACTTTCTAATAACATGAATACATTGATTTATATCCAAAAAGGTTACTGCAGATGAAGCATTTTCAAGAGCAAACTGTGGCAGCAAAAGTATGAATTGTAGTTGAAATAGAGCCAGTGATGCATGCAGTCCAATTTAGTGGACAGATGATCAATCATAATTTCCTCCCAATATAAAATCAATACTTGGAATTTATCACAACTATAGTGCTTATTAGATGTTACTTGATGTAATGATATTTTTTTACCTGCAGGGGTCTCCTACTTTAGAAGGAATGGATAGATATTCCTGAGCTTTTGGGCTTGTTTACATTTCTGTCAGCCATCTTGGATGTTGAAAAAATGATGTTGCATTTACAACACCTGGCCACTGGATGGCAGTATTGAGGTGATGCTCTAGCGTCCCCTGTATAGGCTAGTATGCAACTCTGACATCAAAACCTAGCTATTCTTATAATAGAAAATGACATTTTAATAGCTGTCCATTGTAGTGACCGTTATGCGTGAAAGGGATAAATAAATAAAAATCAGTGAAACTGGTCTCTTTTCAATGCCTTCAAATATTAGGCTGGCTCTACATCAATTTAGATACAATTTACAGTAAATAGAAATTCAATTAAATGTACATAGCATTTTGCGAAGTTTTTCAATGAATTTGAAAATGTTTATACAAAAGATATCAGAATCACTTTTGAAATAATGTCTCACATCGCGTCATAAACGGTCTGTGACTGAGAGACTAGACAGAATGTCTCAGGCCGAATCCCTTAATGAAAATGCCCAGGGTCAAACTCTGCAGAGGATGTCCAAGACTGAATCATCAGCGAAAATGTCCAGGATCAAACTCTCTGTCCTCTGAAAGACCTCAGAGACGCATACTTGCGGCGCATACCTTCAATATATGCTTTTACGAGATCTCAAATTAGACAAAATCTTCTATAAGTATTTTGTCTTTCTTTTCCGGAGGAAATTGATGACAAGGGGAAAACATCTGAGTGATTTTACCCCAGCGAAGCCTGCTCGGAGGTCCGGAACCTGTCTATTTATAGGACAGATCACGAGAGGCTGGACCATTAGTCCGCCTTAAACCAGTTACACCTTGCTCTGTCTGCTTGTCATGGCGTAATTTCACATGTCCACGTTCTCATGCACGTGAAGCGCGTGCTTCTATTATCCAACACTCATATTAGTATATATTTAATATGGCATTGTCACCAACAAAAAAGAAAAAATAAGTAAATACGCTTTGATTGATTGTTGAATACTTTATTTAGAAGTTTGCATAAAAAAGCACAAGAAAGTACAGTTCAAATTATACAAGGTAAACTAAATAGGATTAAAACAAAACAAAAAAGCAATTCATAGTGACATTAAAAAATGAAAAGTAAGAAAAACTAAAAAAAATATGTACAGTAAAAAGTTCAAGGGGGGGGGGGGGGGCTGGGTTATAACTTTTACAGGTAAGCTCCAAATAAAAAGTTGGAGCCAATGTCAGACTGAAGCTCCATGCATCTTCAGCTGATAATCGGGCTAATGTAGTATGCTTGTTTCTCTGTTATGCTTGGAAGTAATAGGCTCTATTCACAGCAGCCATTGTGTGAAGACATTCACAGGTGTTACCAATGATACTAATGAAGGCTCTGTTCCATTCTGGTCAAACAGAGTCAGGGTGCTGATATTGTGCATGTTGGCCCACTGGAAACACTCTGTTACACCAGTGGGTCTACAGTTGGGGTCCAGGGACCCTCACAGGCTTCCAAATGGCCCCTTACAGGTTACGGGTCCATTTGGTTCCATTTGTACACTCTCAGAGTTAGGGGGCTCGTGGAAACCACTGTGCTAGACTAAATGGAACAGAGCCTTCATTAGTATCATTGGTAACACCTGTGAAGGAAGTGATAATATGGCTGCTGTGCATAGAGCCTATTAGAAATGGCTCACATTCTAATTACTCCCAGAGAGTCGTGGCCCCCCCAAAAATGGGACATGTGTCTCATGAATGGGTTTATGTTCTCATGTTCATGTGTGTCTTCAGTCTATTGTCTATTTTGCTTTGGACCAGGCACACTACCAGTATCTAAACCTCAGAAGCCGTATTACGCACATTTTGAATAAGGCTGCTATCTTGTGGATTGTTAGAGGAGTTTGTGGATGGTTGGTGGTTAATCTGTAACTGATTATTTTATTTTTTTTGAATCCTGCAACTGACAAATAAAGTATGAAAAACTAACTAGAAAAACTGCTCCTGGTAGGAGGTCAGGTAGGTTATTATGGCCTCCTGGTGGCGCTATAAAAGGCCAATGTGAAAAGTGTGCCATTCCTTCTTAGGCCTTTCACGGCAATCGGACACTGCATTCATGATTTGAGGCATTTTGTTCCAAAAATGGTTTGCTAAAGTAGACCTGCCGGTGGCGCTATAACAGGCCAGAGTGAAAAAGGTGGCATTTCTTCGTCGGCCTAGTGGGAATGTGCGTGTGAAATTTCACGGAAATCGCAAGCTGTGTTCATGATTTGAGGTATTTTGTTCAAAACGGACCTATCCTGTAAACTTTGGAAGCCAAACTTCAGGATGAGGATGGAATATGGAAAATTGGACAGATCCGTGTTGATCACATGACTATAGACCAATTATTTGTTTACAAACATTGGGACTGGACGCACTGGTGACTGTTTCATGTAATCAATTCCCAACAGATCCCCAAACCTGCTGTTTTAGGGTGAGCTTGTTTCAGTTCATTCAACCTCCTCTGTGTGTAGGCTAGTGGGGTGCGCCCTGGCGACACATATATACTTCATCGCGTAACGGTATTGCGCAACGAGAACAGCTGACATACAAGCTCACAACCGCGTCAGGGATGCGACCGCTGTGAGCTTGGAGATCTGCTATTCTCGGCCGTTAGGCTCTGCGCGCGACACCTTCGCGGGACGGAGCATAAATTAGTCTTGACGGGCTGCAGCTGTGCGAGCCAAGGTTCTGGTGCCATGATCATAGAGCGCTCCCCTCTGTTCTTATGACAGCCACTGGAGGTGGAGTTTTGAGGACAACTGCTTTGAATTGTTATTATTGTTTACACACAACAGAAACTTATATATTTCAAGAGCGAGAGATCACAGTAAAAATCCTAAGCATTCTTCCTCCACACTGGGAGAAAAACAGCATCTGAAAGTTTAATGGGATGCATTTTTACACGTGAGACTGTGACCACTTTTACATTGCATCTTATGAGCGGTGGGGTTCTTTTGCTGCCGACCTGCGCGCGCATACTGTTTCGTGTATCAGTGTGACGTCGTCTGTTAAGGCATCTATAGAGATACTGTGTACTGATTTGCATGACGTTTGGATAAAATCTGTAGGAGTAATATAAAATAAATGTTTTTTCACAAATCAGCCTCCTGGTGGTGCTATAACAGGCCCATGTGAAGAATTTGGGGCAGAGATTCTGACTTGGCATCCAGGGAGTGTGTGTGCACAGTTTCGCAGCGACCGGGCCAACGGTGCCAGAGATTAGCTGCTCACGGACAGACAGGACACACAGACAGACAGGACACGGACGGACGGACAGGGTGCAAAACATACTCTCTCGCCATGCCTTACGCTACGGCCTGGTGGAGACAATAATAAATGCATAGTAAGCACATGACCAAATAATTTGATCAAAACAAAGGTGATTAAATAGTCTCAATTCCCCTTTTAAAACTTGATCCATCTTAATTCATTAATCCTTAATTTGTATTTTGCAATCATTTTCAACCAAAATTATAATGTTTCCCTATGTCTACCTACTATGTGCGCGCACAACTTGGTGCGTGTGTGTAAAATAGCATAGTCTAACTACATGTTGTCTGTGGAGATGGGGAGGGAGGGGAGTGGGGGGCACGCGCTCTCTCTCTCCCCTCTCCTCTTCCACTATCCTAGTGTCATAGGAAAAGCTCACATCAGAAACCTTGTAAGTCCCCATCCAGGCTAGCCACCTTATTTAATCCTTAATTCAACATCAATTACACTCTAATCTTATTCTTTCCGGCTACTTTCCACAGGACACACATAACATTATTTTCATATGCAAGTATTGTTAATGTATGTTAAAAGGATAGTTCACCCCCAAAATGACCTTTTTTTCTATCGATTAGTCACCCCGTGGTGACTATTTTTTTGTTTTTATCGCTTTCCTAAGCCAATAATTTGATGACCGGCAGCGGTTCCGGTAGGAGACACAAAGAGTCTCCTTTGTGTCTCTTACCGGAACCGCTGCCTACCGGTCCGCCGGTCAAATTATTGTCTTAGGAATGCGACAAAAACATAAAAATATCCATGAATTCAAGTCTCCATGGGGTGACTAATTGATAGAAAAACATATTTTTTGGGGTGAACTATCCCTTTAAGCCCTGCCTCTACTTCTGCCTCTGCCCAGATGGGTGTTGTGAAAGATTACGTAATGCCATAAACTGGCAAAGGGGGACGGCAGAACACTGTGTATAAAACTTTGCAACTGGACAAAGGATTTAGAGAACAGAGGAGGACAGTCATGAGGGCTTCTCTGGTCACACACCTGCTTTCATGCTTGATATTGTTCTCTTCCTTCTCTCCTTTGTCTTCCTCATCTTCCTCTTCTTGTGAATTACAGGCACAGTTTAATCTCAATAGAATCAACCAGCCTGGGGACTTGGTTCTGGGTGGCGTGTTTGAGATCCACCTCGCTTCTGTCTTCCCCGATCTGTCTTTCACCTCTGAGAAAAAGGACCCCATTTGCTATGAGTGAGTTATCACACATATACGACAGCAAAAAAAGTGAACAGGGACATTGTTTTGATGTGTTGGTTCCATAGGATTAGTTGATGTTTTATATTTCTACAAAGATCCATTATGCAAGGTTACAGTGACATTTTGTGTGTTAGTTTCAACATTGATGCATTCAAATGGGCCCAGACCATGGCTTTTGCCATCACAGAGATCAACAGAAACCCCAGCCTGCTGCCCAATGTGACTCTGGGGTACAGTATCTATGATACCTGTTACTCGCTTGGAGTTGCATTCCATGCAGCGTTGACATTGATCAGTGGGAGAGAGACGAAGTTTCAACTGGATGAGAGCTGTGTCGGGTCTCCTCCAGTGCTCGGAATCGTGGGTGATTCTTCCTCAAGTCATTCTATTGCCATCTCTAGGGTATTAGGTTTGTACAGAGTGCCCCTGGTAAGTGTCTTACTCAAACCCCCTTTTACCATATATATGCTTAATTTTGGTGATTTGGTTGTGTATCAGGTAACCGGAACAGTGGGCACATGGTATTTCTGGGGACCATTTTTTAAAACCTTATTTTGTATTTTTATTTGATTTTATATTTAATTTTTTTTTTTTTATAAATGAGGGGCCAAATACATAATATGTCTTGCTGAAAAACCTGTCCTCCATTCCAGGGATACACAAGAAGTTGAAGGGTAAATGTGTCTGATAATGATGTACAGTGCATGTTCAAATCATATATACCATACATTTACCCATACATCTGATTTTTTTTCACATTTTGGGAAAAAATATACAGCGGTGGTGCCCACTGTCCAGAAATACCTGGTGCCCACTGGACCTGTATCGGTTTATCAAATATAATATATACAATGTATAGGTAACGGGAACAGTGGGCCCCAGAGAACACAGGGCACCATTTTTTTATTTTTATTTTATTTATTCTATATTCCATATTTCATTTTATATGTATATGGGACCAAATACCCCCCCCACACACACACACACACACACACACACACACACACACACACACACACACACACACACACACACACACACACACACACACACACACACAACCTGTGATAGCCTTTCATTTTTCAGAGAGAGAGAGAGAGAGAGAGAGAGAGAGAGAGAGAGAGAGAGAGAGAGAGAGATTATGTTACACATGTTGTTGTCTATTTATTTATGTATGTATTTGCAGCAGTGAGTGGGGTGTTTAGCAGAGCGGGGGGAAATCTATGTGAGCTGTGAGTCTGATGTTGAGTGACAGATTGAGTGGAACATGAGAACAGCCTTGTCAGTCCTCGCTCCTCTCTCATGCTTTGCTTGCCGGGGACATTGGTCCCAAAACAAATGTTGTATATTACAGAACAGATGTTCAATGTATTTTTCAGATAAGTTATTATGCCATGTGCTCCTGTCTGAGTGACCAGAATCAGCACCCTTCCTTCTTCAGAACCGTCATAAGTAATACCGTCCAGGTAAACAAATACCTCCTTCTAGTGAGTGTAATTGATATGGCACATGACCTCTCTTTCGTTTTTGTGTGTTACTGCTGGAGCGTAAGGTCTCTATTAGAAGCATCAAAAGCGAATGATTAGATTATTATTATTATTATTACCTGCTAATTGTGAGATCTGTGTAGGAGATTGTGAATTAGGGGCGGTAGGGGCGGCAGTGGCTCAGGAGGTAGAGCGGCCGCTTTGCAACCGGAAGGTTGCCAGTTCGATCGTGGGCGCCCCCAGCTAGTGTCTAATAGTGTTGATTTTGACAGCACATTTTTGATTCAGTTTTAGTCATAGTCTTTTGAATCAAATTCCATTTCGTTTTAGTCATATTTTAGTCATCTGAAATGTTTTACTGATAGTCTAGTTCTAGTTGACTAAATATCATAAGATTATAGTCGACTAAATCTACAATTGATTTAGTCGACTAAAATGCGTTTTGGCGGTGTATTGATGGCGTCACAATGGCTGATTACTTGGTTGCATGCTGAAAATATCTACAAGCTCACAACGCGTCGCAGCGCATTGTGAGCTTGTAGATCTGCTATTATTTATTATTATAAAATGACTTGTCTTTTAGTTTTACTGGATCTCTTCTCCACTAGTCCCTCACTAACATTTTAGTCTAGTTTTTATTTGTTAGTTTTAGTCATTGTAGCTTAGTTTTTATTTCGTTTTTGTTTAGTTTTTTTGTCAGTGAAAAAAGGTAGTGGACCAACATTTTTCTTCCTAGTTTTAGTTGACGAAATCAACGCTGGTGTCTTAAGTGTCCTTGAGCAAGACACTGGACTCCTAATTGCTCCCGATGAGCAGTTTACTGATTTAGATATCTTGATAGATCGACCGACCTTTATTGATACCGCAGGGAAAATTCAGTTGCCAAAGGTCAAGGATTTACCACTATGGGAATAATCTAGTTTAACCCATTAAGACCTGAAGCCGATTCTACTTAATGTCTTCTAAATCCCAACAGGTGTCTGAAAAACGTATGTTTCTATATCGGTGGTGCTCAAACTTTTTCATGCCAAGGACCCCCAAAATGATATGTATTTAGCCGCTGACCCCCATCTCAAAATAATTTGTTCCAGGGACCCCCAGAAGCAAAGATTTGAGTTCAAAATGTTCGCTTTAAAAGATGTATATTCAAAGATTTGCACACATGTTCACGATTTTTCAAAAATAGCAGATCTACAAGCTCGTAGCGCGGCACTCGGTGCCGCGCTATGAGCTTGTAGATCTGCTATTTTTAAATAGCCAAAGTGTAGAATAATGTTAAGCACTCAGTTATCCCTCCATTCTGATCCAATCAGGTGCAAGCTATGATCCAGATTATGCGACGGTTTGGGTGGACCTGGGTTGGAGTGCTGTTTAGCGATCAAGCCTATGCCCGCGATGCAGCCACAATCTTCCAGTCTGAGCTGGCCCAGTCTGGTTGGGGTTGCCTGGCGTATTTGGAGGTTTTGCCCTGGGACAGTGACCCAGCCGAACTCCAAAGGATCGTCTCCATGATGAAGACATCCACAGCCCGTGTAGTCGTCGTATTTGAATATGGGATCCGTGCGATTAGACTCATGGACGAGGTTGGAGTTATGATCCATGTTCATTTAGGAAATCATAATTATAAGGAATGTGAAATGAGTTATGTAGAAGTGAAGACACATATAAATATATTCATATATAAAAATGCTATTTCACTGCAAGCATGTTTTATGGCAATGCAATGTAATCAGTCTTAGGTTCATCAAATTAAATGCTCAGTAATTGCATATTTTTTACACATTATTCTCTGCACAATAAGCAAACAATCAAACCATTCACACATCTCATTGCCATTTTATTAGATTGCATTTGCTGTGACATCAGTTAACAGAATACTGTATTATGATTATTATTAATATTAATACTAATAATACTAATAATCACACATCTCATTGCTATTTTATTAGATTGCAATTGATGTGACAGTTTAGAGAATACTGTATTATGATCATTATTAATACTAACACTAATACTACTACTACTACTACTACTATTAATAATAATAATGATTGTAATAATAATAATAATAATAATAATAATAATAATAATAATAATAATGATAAGGGTAATAATAATAATAATAATAATAATAATAATAATAATAATAATGTTGATTATCACAATCAACAGGTGGTAAAGCAGAAGGTGACAGGTCTGCAGTGGATTTCTGATATGACCTTCCTGGAAGAACCAAAGCTCCAGACTCATCACTACATGCTGTACCTGAGGGGCACCCTAGGTATTGCATTCCGTCGTGGAGAGATACCAGGCCTAAAGGACTTCTTGTTGAAAATACATCCTAAGAATGACCTTAACAACAGCCCTGAAAACATCCTAGTGAGTCTTTAGTTAAAGTTAGACGTTGGCGACCTCAAAGAAATTGTTTAGTTTAGGTGTGTGTGTGTGTGTGTGTGTGTGTGTGTGTGTGTGTGTGTGTGTGTGTGTGTGTGTGTGTGTGTGTGTGTGTGTGTGTGTGTGTGTGTGTGTGGCAGCAATAGGCTCTATGCACAGCAGCCATATTATCACTTCCTTCACAGGTGTTACCAATGATACCAATGAAGGCTCTGTTCCATTTAGTGTTCTCAGAATTTTCAATTTCCACAACCCCCATAACTCTGAGAGTGTACAAATGGAACCAAATGGACCCTAACGGGTCCATTTGATTCCATTTGTACACTCTCAGAGTTACACACCCGTAAGGGGCCATTTGGAAACTCCTTAAGGAACCATGAGGGTCCCTGGACCCACATTTTAGACCCACTGGTGTAACAGAGTGTTTTTCAGTGAGCCAACATGCACAATATCAGCACCCTGACTCTGTTTGACCAGAATGGAACAGAGCCTTCATTAGTATCATTGGTAACACCTGTGAATGTCTTCACAATATGGCTGCTGTGAATAGAGCTTATTTCAATCTGAAGACTGCTGTCTTCATTTTGTTTCTTCAGGTGAGGCAGTTTTGGGAGCACACATTTCGGTGTAAATTTGCACCCCTTCCGTCAGAGTGGGCGGATGTTGGTGGAAGGGTGTGTACTGGACAAGAGGACCTGGGAACAGCAGAAACTACCCTGTTGGATGTGTCTGACCTCAGGCTAGAGTATAATGTGTACAAGGCTGTGTATGCTCTGGCCCATGGCCTCCATGACATGTTGCAATGTGTGCCAGGAAGAGGGCCTTTCACTGGGAACAGCTGTACCACTTTGCAAACAATACAGCCGTGGCAGGTTTGATATAACTAGTCTCTCGTTGGATTTGATAATGAATGAATGTAAACATGACAGATTGACATAGGGTGTACCTGTAGTAATAATTTATTTTAGTGACATATTATAATACTTATAACCTGAAGTAAATATTTACCAACTCTTGAGTTATTGATTGCTTGCTTGCTTGATTGATTGATTGATTGATTGATTGATTGATTGATTGATTGATTGACTGATGGGGTTGGGGGGTAATGTAGTTCATGTTTAAATTGGGTTGTAAATACTGGAAGGACTGTGGTGTCTGAGTGGCTCAAGGCTCAATCACAGTTTATTAAAGGATGTTAAAAGTCACGTCGAGGTGAGTAAAATGCAAGCAGTGTCAAGGTAGAATTATGAAGTTCAGCTTAACCACTTATTTTGATCAATTTTGATTGATATTTGATTTATTGATTGATTGATTGATTGAATACTTTATTGACAGTTTGAAAAAATACAGTGGTACAGATGTATACAAAAGTATAAATCTGTACTCTATCTATCTATCTATCTATCTATCTACCTATCTCTCTCTCTCTCTCTCTATATATATATGAGCGTGTTGATCTATCTGTCTATCAATCTATGATTTTGTTAATCTACCAATCTTATAACAATGGTAATGAATAACATATTTTTTCCCACTTGGGTACCCCGGCAACATGCCCCCCACCCCCCCCACCCCGCCCCCTCGACACATACTCTCCCCTCCTCGACCTCCTGGAAATGAATTTCTCCAGGGTAGGATGTCTGCATGTAGGTGTCATTACTTCAAATTGACTCTTTGGCACACACCTCCCCTACAACTTGCCCCAGGCAACAGAGCTCTCCGAGGTGCCTAACTCTTGGCTCCTCACACTGGCTCCCGCCCCCCCCCCCTCCCAAGCTCGACGCTTGTGCCATGAGCTTTGGGTCCTTCTTCCTCATATAGGCATGACATGGCATGGCATGGGTGTGTTGGATGGCTTTCCCGGGCCGATACTCAATCTAAAAAACTGTAGTTCTGTAAGGAACCAGCGGGTGATGCAGTCATTGCGGTCCTTGTTAGTGGCCATCCACTTCAGCGGAGTGTGGTCAGTGACAAGGGTGAACTCTTGGCCCCAGAAATGGTGAACGGCCCATTTCACCGCAAGGCCCTCCTTTCTCCACCGTTGCGTAAGTCTTCTGGTGCTTCAGTAGTTTTCTACTTATGAACGTCATGGGGTGTTCGTCCTCATCGATACCTTGGGACAGGACGGCTCCCAGACCCGTCCCTGAGGCATCCATGTGGAGAATAAAGGGCTCCTTAAAGGTTCTATGACATTAATTTTCCCTTTTTTTATTTTGTATGTTTTTTGGGGGGTTTTATGACCTCAATTGGACCCAAAAGACCTGAACTTTGAACATTCAGCAGATTTTCTGTGGTCTGGGGTTTTCTGAATAATTAGGCTGAAAAGTAATCTGTGATTGGCCCCTGGACTTTGATGTCACAGTCCATTAATCCCACCCTCCCTCTTCTCCGCCCCTCCCCTATCCATTCCTTTGGGGGGGACAGTCAAAATTCCTTTTGATTGACAGTCAAAATCCCTCAACAGCGACACCCGCAGGCAAAGATTTATTTTTTCATTGCAGAACCTTAGTGAGCCGTCGGCAGGCGCGGTGCTAGGTCTCTACTAGGGTGGGGGCTTAGCCCCCCAGGCAACGGACAAATGCATGTGTCCCCCGCGTGCACGCAGGCGCTTCGCGGGGCAACGGACAAATGCGCGCTTCGCGGGGCAACGGAAATTTTCCAGTTTCTGGTCGGATTTGGGTACTTTTTTTCAATTTTTTTGTTACTTTATTTCGGTTTTAGGGTTAGGGGTAGGGTTAGGTTAGGGTTATAAATATATAATTTAAAGAATTTGTGGCTTTGGATAAAACATTGGTGGCTATAGCCACCGAAGCCCCCGCGTAACGCCGCCCCTGGCCGTCGGGTTTCAGCACAATCACAATTGGACTGGACCAGGGGCTGTAGGACCCCTCGATGACCCCTAGTTGCAGCATCTTCTTGACCTCCTCTCTGGTGGCTTCCCTTCGGGCCTCTGGGAAGCGGTAGGGGCAATGTCACATCATCTTTCCTGGCGTGGTTTGGATATCATGCTGGATAACCAACGCTCCTGAGTAGCCGTACGTTCAAACAGCTCTTGGTAGGCTTCGATGTCGTCTTCAGGGCTTAAGTTACTGGAAGGCAGAGGATCCTCATCTATTTTCTTAAGCAATTCCTGCACAGCATGTTTTTTTGTCTTTTTAACAAAGCCGTGTTGGAGCGAGACTTTACAGGACATAGTTAAGACATAAACAGTCCTTGTCAGTGTCACTATTGTATATTGTGTACACAGTAGGTTTCAATACTTTTTTAAAAGTGTCTTTAAATTTAAATCATTTGTAAATGATTAGTGTTGTGAATCATTGGTGTGTACTGGGCTTAACTCTTCCAAATGTTGTTCATCACTATATCTAGCTTGTGTATTACCTGGAAAACATCAACTTCACCACATCATTTGGTGATCAAGTATTATTTGATGAGAACAGTGGTGCCTTACCAATCTGTGATATCATGACCTGGTTGTGGCTCCCTGATGGAAGCACAATGGCTCAGAATGTAGGCGTGTACAAGAAGTCAGCCTCTGCAGGTGAAGAACTCATCCTTGATGAAGGCAGAATCTTCTGGAACTTTGAAACAAAAAAGGTCACTTTGGTTTTGTAAAATAAGGAACATTGAGCTCACGATGTGAATGTAATGAATTAATCATTGTTACTTACCTCTGTAGCCTCCTCGGTCAGTGTGCAGTGACAGCTGTTCCCCTGGAACCCGTGTGGCCAGAAGGAAAGGAGAACCTGTCTGCTGCTTTGACTGCATTGCTTGTTCTGAGGGAGAGATCAGCAATGAGACTGGTAGACTTACATTCTGCATGTACAGTAGGTTATCTTTAGGCTGATACTGTACTTGTCTGTCCCATTAATCTTACCCTCTTTGTTAGACTCTACAGAGTGCACCATTTGTCCAGAAGACTTCTGGTCCAGTCCCCAGCGTGACCACTGTGTCCCTAAGAGCATGGAATTCCTCTCCTACCATGAGGCTCTGGGCATCTCCTTGACAGCCATCTCATTGCTAGGCACACTTATCTGTGCCATTGTCCTGGGAATCTTCGTCTATCATCGAAGCACGCCCATGGTACGCGCCAACAACTCAGAACTCAGCTTCCAACTGTTGCTGTCACTCAAACTGTGTTTCATGTGCTCACTTCTGTTCATTGGCCGTCCCAGGCTCTGGACTTGTCAGCTGAGGCATGCAGTGTTTGGGATCAGCTTTGTGCTGTGTGTCTCCTGTATCCTGGTAAAGACTATGGTGGTGTTGGCTGTGTTCAGTGCCTCCAAGCCTGGGGGTGCAGACATTATGAAGTTTTTTGGCGCCATGCAGCAGAGAGGAACGGTTCTGGCTCTTACTTCTATCCAAGCAATAATTTGCACAGCCTGGCTTGTGTCTGCCTCACCAACTCCTCATAAAAACACACAATACCACAGTGATAAGATAGTCTATGAGTGTGAAGTCGGATCAACAGTTGGTTTTGCAGTGTTACTTGGTTATATTGGTTTACTGGCACTCCTCAGCTTTGTCCTAGCATTCATGGCAAGGAATCTTCCAGACAACTTCAATGAAGCCAAGTTAATCACTTTCAGCATGTTGATCTTCTGTGCCGTGTGGATAGCCTTCATCCCTGCATATATCAGCTCTCCAGGCAAATATGCAGATGTAGTGGAGGTATTTGCTATTTTAGCATCTAGTTTTGGCATATTGATGGCGCTGTTTGGACCAAAGTGTTATATAATACTTTTGAAACCTGAAAGAAACACCAAGAAATCCATCATGGATCGCGGTGCCACCAAGACGTAGAAGCATTAATATGTTTAGAATCTATTTGAAGTGTTTACATGTTAGTAATAGATTCCGATTTCTTCCAGCCTAAGCTAATCCAGTCAGAGCTACAAACATTAATTATAAAGAAAGTTGGTGAACAGTTGATTACCCTCACACTCTGGGGTCTTATCTATTTTGGTTTGCCTGGTATTCTTGTGTTAAAAAGCTTGTGAAAAATCACTCCTGTAATGAATAAATCAAGTTGCATCATTTTCTTCAGGAGAACTTGGCCCATCACAAAGCATGTACGTGTGCCATTCCTGACAGCAGTTCCTACCTAGAAAGAGACAGAGGGCCACACCACACTTTGAAACACTTAAAGGGTAGAATGCTTGCTACCCATTCTGCATCACACGAGTCCCATCGGCACGATCATACATGTATGTGGGCATAGCGGTCGGATATGTGGCTCTGTACAACCCGGATCTCCATATATTACCTGTTTCAGATCATTTCCCCACAGCTCCATTTGATTGGCTCAGCAGAAGATTTGAACCTGAAACACTGCCACCTCACATGCGTTTTTCTGGTTCACATCTGCTGTCGAGCCCATAGACATAAAGCTAGACGCCTCCTTCGGCTCTGAAGCGTTCGTATCTCGGGCGCACTTCCTTGTTCCGCAGGGCTAGCCTATCACTTTCTTCCGTTCAGCCATAGAGGTATGGCTTCAGCAGGGCAAGCTGGAAACTTCCGTGTGCGTCACAGAATGGGGCGTTCGGTAGGCCAATCAGAGGCAGTTGGGGCGGGTCTTTTCTTAAGAGGCAGCCGCGCAGCAACTAGTCAGTTAGACGCACTGTGATTGACCAGTAGTCAACGCGATGTGATTGGTCAGTAGTCAAACAGCCCTGCGGAAGAGCCTTGTATTGATATACCAGTCGCTCCAATGAACTGCAGAGGCCAATGAGGTATCTAGGTTTCTATATCTATGGTCGAGCCATTGAAACAAAGCCATGGGAAATTGAACTGGAACAGGAAACAGGTATGCCGCCTTCTGAAAACTCTGGACTACAATTATGCACAAAGCCTATTCTGGGGGCGAACATTCGTTAAACATAGCCCATGTCCAAGCTCACAATGAGCGTTGTAACCCATCAGTGTTGTGAGCTTGTAAATCGGCAGTGAAAACGGGCAGGCCTAGTATAGAACCCAAGAGCCACCCACGGTTCTCAAATCTCAAATTGACTTAAAGCAGCACTATGTAACCTTCCTCTTCTACCGCGGATTTGAACCCGGTTTCCTGGCGGCCTGCTTGCTCAGGGGATAAATTGAATCTTGACCATCAGGTAAAAATTCTTGTCATATCCTGTGTCTAGGTGAGACATGACCTTTGACATGATCTAAATGTCTCAATAGAAGAGGAGGGAGACAAATTAAAACCACCCCAATTGTATGCGTTATATTGCATTAACATACTAACATTGGACAAAATTACATTTTATTCATTAAAAAAAGTTACATAGCGAGGCTCTAAGTTTATCGAGCATTAGGCGTGTGTGTGTGTGTGTGTGTGTGTGTGTGTGTGTGTGTGTGCAAGGGCGCCGATAACGTGGGTGCCCGGGGGCACAAGCACCCATTGTGGGTGAGGAGCACCCACTGGGTGCTGGTCAAAAAAAAAAAAAAAAGGGGAAAAAAAGTATTAAAAAAAAAAAAAAATTCAAAATCAGATCGCCTGGTGCACTGAACAACCGAATTAACCGAAATAAAGTTACAAAACCCCCCCAAAAAAGTCAATTATCCGACCAAAACCCGCACATTTTTTCAAGCGCGTGCGCGAACGGGGCGCACGCGCGTGCATGTGAGCCTTGTTGGGCACCCGCTAGAGCTTATAAATATCGGCGCCCCTGTGTGTGTGTGTGTGTGTGTGTGTGTGTGTGTGTGTGTGTGTGTGTGTGTGTGTGTGTGTGTGTGTGTGTGTGTGTGTGTGTGTGTGTCAAAGGACAGCCTTAAAGGAGTAGTTCACCCAAAAAAAAACTTATTCTCTATCAATTACACACCTCATGAATCCTTGAATTCATGGAGATCTTTTTGTTTTTGACACATTCTCGTCTCCGCGAGTCTCTGCCGGTCATCAAATTATTGGCTTAGGAATGCGACAAAAACAAAGAAATCTCCATGAATTCAAAGCTTCATGGGGTGTGTAATTACTCCTTTAATGTGGACACACTGTGACTGCAAAGCTGCAGTAGCAACACTGTATCGCTTCGGACCTGATGCTATAAAAGAGGGAGTGGAGGGTATCCCGAGGGAACAAGTTATGGGCCTTTTCTTTGAGAAGGAAACTCTTCTCAAATTTCTCCAGTCTTCTGAACAAAAAAAGTTTTTCAAAGAAGTATCCTACTGCTTAATTCCCAAATGGTGTGGTGGACTGCAGACTTGCAAAGAAAATAAATCCAAGTCTTTGATGAAAAAGTATTTTAAGGATTTATTCTGAGCAAGGCAACAATTATGACAATCGTGCACGATGCGGTGCGGGTCACATGCGCGCGAGTTTTATTAATAATTAATTAAACGACTATAAAACAACAGTAACAACAACACACTCTACCAGCCTCCAGTGGTGGAAAATAGCAGATCTACAAGCTCACAATGCCTTGCGCTTGTAGATCTTCTATTTTCACATGGTTACTGTATATTTTATAATAATCGAAATCTACAAAGTAACTTGTAACTAAAGTTTTCAAATAATTGTAGAGTAAAAGTAAAATATTTGCCTCTGAGATATAGTGGAGTTACTGGAGTAGAAGTAAAAGTATTAGAAATTGGAAATACTCGAGAATCAAGTGCAAATACCTCAACATTGTACTTAAGTACAGTTCTTGAGTACATGTACTTAAAGACGTATGCCAAAATCCATTTGAAAAAAAAAAAGCTTTTCACTGTTCTCAGGTCAAATATTGATATGCGATTAAAATGTGATTAATTGCAATTAATTCATTACAAAGCCTCTAATTAATTAGATTTTTTTTTTAATAAGAGTCCCAGCCCTGTTATTTATATAGCACACTTAACATGACCCAGTCAACCAAAGTGCTGTACAGGACAGGTAATAACATAAACGAAAAACAAAAAGCAAACAATGCAATGTAAGCAGACAATAACATACAACGAAAAGGCACAAACAAACAAGCATTATCAAAAGGAAAGACAGGGCTACATCAGCTACATCACTGAAGGCCATGGAGAAGAAATACGTCTTTAATAAGGATTTGAAATTAGCTATCGACTGGGCGGCTTTGATGTGCATGGGCAGGTTATAGGCTCTATGCACAGCAGCCATATTATCACTTCCTTCACAGGTGTTACCAATGGTACTAATGAAGGCTCTGTTCGATTTAGTGTAGCAGTGGTTTCCACGACCCCCATAACTCTGAGAGTGTACAAATGGAACCAGTTCCATTTGTACACTCTCAGAGTTACACACCTGTAAGGGGCCATTTGGAAGCCCATGACCCCAACTGTAGACCCACTGGTGTAACAGAGTGTTTCCAGTGAGCCAACATGCACAATATCAGCACCCTGACCTGACTCTGTTTGACCAGAATGGAACAGAGCCTTCATCAGTATCATTGGTAACACCTGTGAATGTCTTCATAATATGGCTGCTGTGAATAGAGCCTATTCCAGAGCCCGGGGGCAGCCACCACCAAGGCCCGGTCACCCCTGTTTTTTTTTGTGGGTGCTGGCGTGCACCTCCAGCAGCAGCAGCTGGTCGGCCGACCTCAAGGCTCTTGGTGGGGAACTTCTTTAGTTTTTCCATGCTTTATTTTTCAGAAAGATCAGATTAGAAAGACAGGGCATCCAGGGGAGAGAGCAGAGACATGGGAGACATGACAGGAGTGAGATTGTAAATTGGGTCCACTCAAGAGCATAATATAATGCTCTGTGTGCACTACCCGCATGAGCCACCAGGGACCACTATGTCCACTCAGTACACTGATAATTCAAGCAGACCTTTGCTGTGGTCTTTAAAGTTGTGCCATGACCAGTGGTGTAAAGTAACTAAGTACATTTACTCAAGTACTGCACTTAAGTACAATTTTGAGGTACTTTTACTTTACCGGAGTATTTCCAATTGTCTATACTTTTACTTCTACTCCACGACATCTCAGAGGCAAAAATTAAGTAGGCTAGTATTTGAAAACTTTAGTTACTAGTTACTTTGCAGATATAAATGATTACATTATAAAACATATATTGACCACTTTAGCCCTATTTTATGCCTAGGCTATTTGAAAATAGCAGATCTACAAGTTGTGAGCTTGTAGATCTGCTATTTTCAAACATTTTAGAACTTTTACTTTTGTTACTTTAACACATTGACTGCCAGAGTTTTATAATTGATGTTGTAGTGTGGCCAATCTTCCGACAAAGAAACGGCAAGGATTTATTCCACTATAATCGCATAATTATAGTGTTTACACATGTTACTGTTAACAGCCCTCATAATGCTTGTGTTTACAAAAAAGGTACAAAAGTTTTGTCCTGGACGAGCGAGAGGGACATGTTTTTCAGCTCCTCCGCCGATCCCACAGTTTTGTACCCCAGCTGGTGGAGCACCTTCTGACACACCTCCTGTGTGTACTCCGCCATGTCGTAGGGCATTCTCAGCCGCCAGCTCTCCGCCGTGGCCGCCGAGTCCCTCACCGTGCCTGACTTATCATTTGAGGCCGACGGATCCCTGGTGCTCCTCTTTATCCAGTCCTCCACGTTCTCGTCCATGGGCAGCCCCAGGTAGTTGAAGATCTCCCTGCTTTTGAGGAGTGGGTTGTGTGCCAGGTCCTCGTAGCGAACCAGCATGTACTTCCCTTTGAGCAGTGGTGGAAAAAGTACACACATGTTTTACTTAAGTAAAAGTATCAATACTGCAATGTAGAAGTACTCTGTTACAAGTAAAAGTCCGGAATTCAAAATTGACTTGAGTAAACGTACAAAAGTATTGGTATCAAAATGTACTTAAAGTACCAAAAGTTAAAGTACTAAAATGTTAAAATAGCAGATCTACAAGCTCACAACGCGTTGCGATGCGACACGTTGTGAGCTTGTAGATCGGCTATTTTCAAATAGCCTAAAATAGGGATAAAGTGGTTAATATAATGTAATGATGTATATCTGCAAAGTAACTATTAACTAATGTTTTCAAATAATTGTAGTGGAGTAAAAGTACAATATTTGCCTCTGAGATGTAGTGGAGTAGAAGTAAAAGAATAGACAATAGGAAATACTCCAGAAAAGTAAAAGTACCTCAAAATTGTACTTAAGTACAGTACTACCTTTGAGCCAGGGCGGCTGGCCGAGGCCGGTGGACACGGAGTTGAGGAAGCTGTCGCAGAGCGTCCTCAGCTGGCGGGGGTCCAGGTTGTCGGGCCGGCGGCCCCTGGCCAGCCAGATGCTCCACGAGGGGTAATCTTCCCGGAAGGTCTCGATCCGCGACATGAGGATCCCGCGGGGGTCCCTGACCAGCTGGATGACCTTGAGGTTGAGCCGGGGGTCCTCCACCAGAGCGCGCAGGTCCCCGACCTCCAGCACCCGCACGGTCTTGAGCGCCACGTGCCTCGGAGTCGGAATCAGAGGAATCAACTTTATTGTCACATCACAGGTTTACACAGGTGTAAAACGAGGGTAAAATTTGTTTTTGTGCAAAGCTCCATCGTTTTAGTTATTTCCATAAGACAGGGGTCTTCAAAGTTTTTCAGGACCCCTTAGCTGAGAGAGAGAAGAAGCAGGGACACGCCCCACTACATATTGGATTCATGTTCAATGTGTGTTTTCAGACATTTAACCACTTAAACCATCAATACTTTGTAAACTTGACCTGTGGCTCGGTACTTGGTCTGCTCTTTTTTCCCCTCTACACTAAACCTCAGAAAATAGCCGACCTAAAAGCTCTATAGTAAGCTTGTAGATCTGCTATTTTCGGGCTAATGTTTCCCCCCAGAATAGGGACGCTAGAGTTCAAGTGGATGATGTAAAAATAAATAAAGTCCCTATCACAAAGATTTAGAGGCCCCCCTATAGTAACTATGGGGACCACCTAGGGGTCCCGGACTCCCTGTTGAAGACCCCTGCCTTAAGAGAAAGTAAAGAAGATGGGGGGGGGGGAGAGAGATCAATATATACATTTAAAAAAAATGTGTACCTCTTGTGGCGGCATGCCTCGATCGCCAGGGTCATGTTGAGCGGCGCGCACACACATTCGCCGAGCCCCATGCTGCCGGTGCGTCCGAAGACGTCGCACAGCGCCCGGCTGGCGCCGGGGCGGAACACGTTGTCCGTGATGTGGTTGGCCGGCGCCGGCTTGATGTATTTCTCCAGGGAGTAGAGGTCACAGTTGTACAGGCTCCGCAGCAGGTCGAGGCCTGGGCCCTTTTTTTTTTTTTTCATGGCGTCGTGGACGTGCCAGAGAGGCTCGAACAGGTAAAAGACCTACACAACACAATAGATACTTTCATCGAAACACAATCCAAAGCAATATATCACCTTTAAAAGCATCAGCATGTATAGCAGATATTTTAATTATCGTGAAACTGTCTTCCGTCATACACTGGGATAGGATAAACAATATACCAAATCTCTTTGCCAAAAATAGCCGATCTACAAGTTCAAAACGTGGCATTTTAAGAGTTTTAAGCAAATTTTGATTATCACTGTAATAATTGTTTTTTTTATAATTTTTATCCCACGATTTTGTAACCCACATTTTTTCACCCAGTGCCAATGGCCTATGTAATCCTGGGCACTACCTACCCTCTGCCAGCCTAGGTAGAGCCCAAGCTGAAGCTCATGCCTCCTTCAATGCATGAGGAGCAAGCAGGCCGCTTCTTATCACCCGACAGGGGGGAGTTTCCCTGGTTGGACATAGCGCGTGGAAGGAACACGTTATTCCAACCAGTTCCCTTCTCCTCCATCAGGCGCCCCGGCTGACCAGGGGGAGGCAGTATAGTGACCAGGATTACTACATGTTTTTGTGAGGGTATTAACTACCCTAGGAGACACAGGGAGAACATGCAAACTCCACACAGAGTAGGCCCTTTCACCAACCCCCACCTAGGGTATGGGCGCCGATGACGTGGAGGAGAGAACACGCCCCCAGCGCCCACAGCGTCCCTGGCGGGAATCGAACCCAGGACCTTCTAGCTGTGAGGCGACAGCGCTACCGACTGCGCCACCGTGCCCCCTCACTGTAATAATTGTTAATCGCAATTATTTTGGCCGCAATAATTGTGACATGAAATGTTCATATCGTCCCATCCTCCAATGGGTCGTGTGCAGAGAGAACGCCTTTTGAGCTGAGGAGCGCTTTGGATATAATGTCCATAGTGCTCACACACAGTGTGGATATCATGTCCATAGTGCTCACACACAGTGTGGATATCATGTCCGTAGTGCTCCCACACAGTGTGGATATCATGTCCATAGTGCTCACACACAGTGTCGTTATCAGGTCCATAGCACTTACACACAGTGTGGATATCATGTCCATAGCACTTACACACAGGGTGGATATCATGTCCATAGCACTTACGGACGTCACAGCGCTCGGCACGGCTCGCTCGGCGTTGCCTCTCATGGCTCAAGTCCGCTTTAGTCGTTTTAACTGTTTTTTTTTGGAGTGTGGAAGTGCCCGAAACGGCACCGTTTGATCACATTTTGGGTCACATTTGTCCCAAGATGTGTCCACATTTGTCCCAAGAAGTCACAATATGCATTTTGGGGAGTGAGAGTGAGTTGGCTGCCAATTCAAAAAGGTGTTCTCAGTGGACACGCCCCCTAATGGAAAATGTCACATTAAAGCCAAAGCTTTTTCCATTGTGGTCTACTCCATTGGTTCTCAAAGTGGGATTCGGAGACCCCCAGGGGTCCTTGGAGGGGTACCAGGGGGTTCACAGCAAAATGAGTTAATTATGCATTCATGTCAGTTTAACCACTTGAGCCTGATATAGGCCTACATTGACTATTTGAAAATAGCCAATCTTGCTTGAACAACAAGTTTTGTATGGGGGAACATATTTTCAGATGGGGGTCAAATAAATTCAATTTGGGGTTCCTTGACATGAAAAAGGTTTGAGAGCCACTGTTCTACTCCATACCTCCTGTTGCCGGTTGAGCAGCTGGCCCATGAAGGAGGAGCCACTGCGGTAGGTGGCCAGGACCTGGATGTGGGTCTTCCTGGCCGTGGCATTGAAGGAGACGTAGGAGGTCAGTGTCCGAATTGATTGATTGATTTGTTTATTTCGAACACTGTTAAATGACAACGGAAATACATAAAAAAAAACATAATGCAATTAAAATGAGAAATAAAAAATGTAAAAATGTGAAAACAATTACATGTTGTACTCTAGGGTGTTCGAAAAGGGCATAGGATGAAGTAACAAACGTATCTAGTCCTATCCCTTATTGCTCAATGATCAAATGACATTTATAAAATCTATGTAATGAAAATACTATGAAGACAAGAAGCAAACAAAAACAAAAACAAAACAAATGACCAAAAAAAAGAGCTTAGTGAATGTGAATGGCCGCGTACTGGATGGCGATGGAGACCAAGCCCAGCAGGATGACTGCCTTCAGGGGTGCAATGCTCACTGGACGGCCTTGCACGCCGCGCCGGAACCTATTTGACCAGGAGCACACGCAGGCACACGCATAGATTTAAAACTACTTTTAATTCGCACCTCAACAAAGTTTTCAAATGCTCCCAACTCACACCTAGCGATTTAACATAGGAATAAGCCTAGATGCATATCAATTGTGCATTGTGTGACTTACAGTGTAGGTGTTAAGCGACGTGCGCGTCACGTCATTGAAATAGAGTGCAAGAACATACCAAACTAGATGCGTCGCAATTCTGGGAAATTGCAAAGTGTGGTTGCGCCGCTTACTTGAATGGGAGTTTTTTCATTTTCCCATTAAAGTGGATGGGGAAATTGAATGCACTAATAAATCAATATCAATTAAACTATGTAACCAATCTCAAAGTACAAGCAGTCTATTCCCGGTCATTTTGACATAATGGCACGAAATTGGGAAAAATAAACTGTGGGAGAAATAGTTAATCAGAAAAAAGCGGCCTTTTTTTCACTAGAACAATAGTCTGGTTGCCCTGTTAGGGCAACCACAATAATGAGCATTTCATGCCTGAGTGCCTTCCAGGAGCAACACATGCTGAAGCACTTCATCTGGACACAGTGGGCCAGCTTCTCCCTGGGAAAGTAAAGTAAAAACATAATACTGTCACTGTCGGTTTGGAAACATTGCATGTCCAAAACCGTTACTTTTCAGGAAATGGAACAAACATTTTCTGGGGTGGTGGAGGGTGCAAAGTTTAAAGCAGCACAGACAGCAGTAGGCAGCGGAAAACAGCAAGCAGGGAATGAGCAATGCAACTTCCCCATTTAAATAGGATGCTCTGTTATGAAGTGAGTATGTTGTAGGTTGAGAATAGAAGCATGGAGCTGAGACCGATCATTGCTGTTCAATGCAACCAAAACGTATTCATGTGAAAACCATGTCATTTAGTCATGTCACTGCTGCACGGGGTGCAGTAATCCTATCGTTTTGAAAATGTCAGTAGTTTAACTGGAGCCCTCGAGTTGAATTGTGGTTGCCTGTTCTCAATTTACTTGCTTTTTTTAAAGATATGTGGGCTTTTCTGCCTTGTCCGCATTGTTCCGACGGTTACTAACCCTATACCTAACCCTAACTGCACGCGGAAGCAACGTAGTCGGAGTAATGGGATGTCGGACTTATGGGCAGTCTCCACAGTGGAGATGGATAGGAAACAGGGAGAGAGAAAAGGGGAGAGACATGCAGTAAAGATTGTCGGGAGCGGGACTCAAACCCACGATGCATTGTCAGGCTACATTAGAGCCTGACATAATCATCGTAAGCTCGAGTTTTAAACACTAACCTGACAAACACAAATAAAGTCACAATGAAACCCTACTTATTCTCTACTCTAATTGAATCTAACACAATTGACTTAATACAAAAAGCTGGTTTCCGTGGCCCAGTGCTTACACATTACAAAACTAGAAAAAGTGCTCCTGGGAGCACAGGTCTCCGCCAGGTCAGGTTGGTTATTGTGGGCCAGCAATGTTCGGAATTTGCCAATCATGATGGAATATGAAAAATCAAACAGATCCGTCTTGATCACATGACTATAGAGATCATGTGTACCGATGTGCGTGACATTTGGATAAAATCTGAAGGAGTAATATATAAAAAAGATTTTCACATAAGTCGGCCTCCTGGTGGCGCTATAAAAGGCAGATGTGAAAAATGCAGGGCAAAGGTTTTTCCTTTGGCTTCTAGAGAGTGTGCATACAAAGTTTTCCGCAGTTATAGGTGAAACGCAAATTGGCCTGTTATAGCGTCACTATGAGGCTGATTTGAAAATGTCTTCCTCTGCCTAATGGGACTATGCGTACAAAATTTCACTGAAATTGCACGTTATGTTCATGATTTGAGGCATTTTGTTCAAAATGGAGCACTTCCGCAGACTTTGGAAGCCAATCTTAGCCAATCAGGATGGAATATGAAAAATCTGAAAGACCCGTTTTGTTTAATGACTATAGGCCTACTGTGTACCGATTATAAAAAAAATATGTTTTTCAAAGTCATTTGACCCTATGAATTATTTACCTGCAGCCATTGCCAATTGGTTAATGTAAAGCTACACAATTGTACCCAAATTAGTAAAATATACTGTCAGAGTTCATCAACAAATTAATGAATGTGCATTGATTAGTGAGTCAGATGTGTATGTGTGTGTGTATGTGTGGGCAGGGGTGATGGCCTCCATAAGATGAATCTGAGGGCTGAACACACACGCATCGCATGATGAACTATATTTGAAAACGTCAGAGGCTTGGTATGTTTGACATTTCAAATCCGTTTCAATATGCAAATACCTCGACCTGTGTTGTTAGAAGAATGCATTCCAGATCATGTAAGTAGTGCTGCATTCATCCCTAGATAAATGCAGAAACCGATTTATACATTTCATGGTACAGCAAAGTGTACAGTACACAAACATACGGCAGGTAAAATCTTGCCTAATTCCTCAGGGCCAGCACTGGCACATTTTATTTTATTTTATCTTATCTCTTGCACTCTTGCACGTTACTGATGATGATGAGGAGGATGAAACAAGCACTTTATGCCGGCACTTTATATTTCTGAATGTAGCCTTCTATTTTATTTTATCTCTTGCACTAGATGCGCCCAGACTTATGTTTTATGCTATGGTGTTTCATGTCTGTTGTTGTCCTGTACTGTCTGTATGTTTTAAACCACTACTCTGGCTGTAAACCTATTGCCCTTCTGGGACATTAATAAAGACCTTGAACCGTGCAGACCTCCATTCTTTAATACTCAAGTTAAATCTAACTTGATTTGTGAAGCACGTTTAAAACAACCATGGTTGACCAAAGACACAAGTTGTGACTGTTAAGTTATATCACCAGCCGATCAAAGAATACGATTTAAAACGCAAGTGCCATATTTTGGCTGAATTAACCACACTGGCTTTGCGACTCGAGCCCCTCTCTCTCACAGTGGTGTAAAATAACTACGTAGCCTACATTTACTCAAGTACTGTACTTACTGTAAGTACAATTTTGAGGTAATTTTACTTTACTGGAGTATTTCCAATTTTCAATACTTTTACTTCTACTCCACTACATCTCAAAGGCAAATATTGTACCATAGTTACTTTGTAGATTTTGATTATTATCACAAAACAACACACTTCAGCCCTAAATACATTTTGGTGATTTGAAAATAGCCGATCTACAAGCTCACAATGCATCGCCATTCTACGCATTGTGAGCTTATAGACGGCTATTTTCCAAAATATCTGTATACATTTTATGCATTTGAAAACTTTTTGGGTACTTTAAGTACATTATCATAATTCCGGACTTTTACTTGTAACAGAGTAGTTCTATATTGATACTTTTACTTAAGTACAACATTTTCGCACTTTTTCCACCACTGCCAATCGAAAACAGCGCGTTGCCATGTAAAATGATAAGTGACTTCTTTCCTTCTGGTATTTTGTAATCAAAGTCCGTTAATGAAAATTCCCTAGAAACTGTTTGAGCTATAATATTGGTATGCCAATACCAAGGTTCTGTTCTCAAGGTCAATATTGGAAGTACCTACAGTAAACACTTCTATTATTTTAATTTGTATTATTCAATAAAAGTATGACCAGATCACTTGAGGATGGTAACAGTCTTCCACGCCGACATCTCGCCACTCCGACTAGTGGCTTCCGCGTGCGGTTAGGGTTAGGGTGAGGGTTAGGTATAGGGTTCGTTAACGTCGGAAAGGCGACATGTCGGAAAGCCGCCATGTAACCCTTGAGGATGTAGACTCCATTGTTTCTCCGTGGTGAATAACTTTATTGACTTTATGAATTTTATACGCATAGGCTATACACGTCATGATAGGTGTGTAGAGGCAGGCGCGTTTTAATTCATCGGCCGAATAATTTGCATTTTTGTCGCGTTGCAGTGACCCCACAGTCAGTGACCCCAGTTTGAACACTGACTCACTATCATTTGTATTATTGAATATAAAGATCTTAAAACATCCAATACATATTTTAAAAGACTTTATCATCAAGTATTTGTGGAAACAAACACAGATTTAAAAGATTGTTCTTTATAGAGCAGACATCTGGAGCTGCTTTACTAGACAATTATGTCCTGACAGACGTAGTCCAAAAATGTCATCAAACACCACAAAGGAGAACAAACCCATGTCATTGTGTGACATGTCTCAGTCCGCGAAGCAGACACACTCTGTATATTTAAGACTAGACTAAAAACCTTTCTCTATGATAAAGCCTATAGCCGAAGTGTATAGACTCAGTCACCCTATAGTTATCCTCTCTCCCCTCCCCTGCACCACCCCCCCCCCCCCCCCCCCCCCCCCCCCCCCTTCTCCCTCGTCCTCTCTTCTCGTCCTCCCTTTGGTTGTGTGGGTTTGTGTCCCAATGGTACAATGGTACAATCGTAATTAACCCTGTACGGATTCACGCTCTAGTAAGGCCTGCCACTAATTCTACAACCGGGGACCCGCTCCCCGGAGTTTCTTTTATTTCCCACATCGCAGGTCCATGGACTGTCACTACGGACCCCCAGCTGCGGCTCAAGACTGTGACTGCGGACCGGGCCTCTCCATGGAGCACGACCGTGGATTTCTACTACACTACACTATACCACTATACTATTATACTGTATATTATCTTAACATTCTTATATTATACCATTATATACTACATACACATTATTGCTGTACTATATTATACTATCATATATATCTTACACTATTATATGTGCTACTATTGTTACTGTTACTACCTGCGCTGTATCTCTTTCTGTCTCTCCTCTGTCTCTGTATCTCTTTCTGTCTCTCCTCTGTCTCTGTCTCTCCCTCTCTCTCTCTCTCTCTCTCCTCTTTCCCCCGACACGGTCGAGGCAGAAGGCCGCCACCCTAGAACCTAGGGTCTGCCTGACGTTTCTTCCAGTTAAGATGGAGTTTTTCGTTGCCACTGTCGCAAAAATTGCTTGTTCAGGGTGGGATTGTCGGGTCTCTTCTCTACATGTAAAGTGTCTTGAAACAACTTGTTGTGAATTGACACTTTAATAAAATTGAATTGAATTGAATTGAATTGAATGATGTTGGTTTATCACCCACTGCAATCATCATCCAAAAGCCACAAAGCTTAACAAAGCAGGTTTTGCAGCGCTTCACTTCACGCAGACAATCTACATAGCTCACACTGCTAAGACACATAGCTCCACAAACACGATGCAAGACTGAAGCATTGTGATGTACTTTCATAAAGTTGTGTTATGCATTGCAATACTACTGTATTAACCCTGTTCATCTGGTCCGTAAGTATGAAATATGTTGTTGTTTTTGAGTGGGTGTGCCCACTCCTACAGAGAGTTTTTTTTAAATTCAAAGAATGCGACCTTAGCCGATTGATACGTAACCAATCTCATGCGCACTGCACTGCTGTTAAATACCAAAACACTCGCCCCAAAACACAGTCGCCCCGGGCAAATCCGGCGGTAGGCTATTCACCTGGCATTCTTAAACGTAACCTCAGTAAACTAGCCTACTATGCCTAAAACATAACCTTATTTCTAAACGTAACCTCAGTAAAACGGTGCCAAAACCTAACCTTATTCCTAAACTTAACCTCAGTAAAACTATGCCTAACCCTAAACTTATTTCTAACCTTATCCTCAAGTAAAACGAATACAAGAAAACGGGAAGAAAAAAAAAGCCACCGGGAAGATGTAAATTGGAACGTTGTCTGTGTGGACTGTGAAGCATGTTTATGGATATAATCTGCGGGGACAGACGATATAAAGTCGGCGAAATGTTCTCTGTCTGTCTGCAACACAGCAGAATGCACACGACGCAGTCTGTTACTCTGATGCGGCGGGGGGAGCAGTGTGCTGACTGAGACACATGACTAATATGAAAAAGTATTTGGAGGTCGGGGGGGAGGGGGCAAGGAAATAAAAATAAATACATTACATCCCCCCCCCTGGTAACTAAATAACGAACAGTCCCTAACAGCATACATTTCCATTACAAATGAGGGGCTAAATACATATAATACTCCCCTCTCAATTCCAGTACATTTAGGGCCCAATACAGCATATTTGGATACATTTAGGAGTAAATGACAGATTTCTTTGATATAGAGCTCTCCCATGCTCAGTGTTGCCATGTCCTCTAATTATAAGCGACATTGCCCTTGTTTTTCTGTGAAGGTACTTGTAAAGACTGTTGGTTGGGCTTTGCCCCTGTTTCTAAAACGTTGTTGATATTTGGCATGAGTTATTTGTTGATAGCTTGTAGATCTGCTATTTTCTACTACTACCAACACTAGTAATACTATTAATAACTAGAAAAAGTGCTCCTCGGAGCGCAGGTCTCCACCGGGTCAGGTAGGTTATTATGGCCTCCTGGTGGCGCTATAATAGGCCAATGTGAAAAGGGTGGCATTTCTTCTTAGGCCTTTTGCGGCAAACGGACACTTTATTCATGATTTGAGGAATTTTGTTCCAAAAATGTGTATTGCTAAGTTGTATGGATTTAAACTTGTAACAGAGTATTTCTATATTGCAATATTGGTACTTAACTTAAGTAACCACTTTGAGTACTTTTTCCACCACTGCCAAAATATATCGCCTATACATAGTGAACTATATAATAGCTGTTCAAACAGCTTTTCAGGTAATAATGGTGCTTCAAGGTAATGCCTTCCTGTGCTATTGAAGTGGTGCTAATCACAGAATATGGAAGTTTCAAAGTAGCTCACACGTCTATAATACCAATAGATATGTCACACTTAATCAGTATTCACATTCCACGTACATCACCAGCGCAATCGAGATGGGGTGTATGGCTCTTTTAAGGGAGGCGGATCTTGGCGATCCGTTCCTTTCACAGAGCCGTTCAAAAGACTGTCTCATTTATGGCTCATTTGTATATTTATATATTTAAAAAAACATTTATAAATGCATATAAATAAATATTTTTATATTTATATCTCATAACATTATTTATATTTATATTATATAAATATGATATAAGTGATGTTATATTATATACAATAATACAACATATAACATTATAATAATATATAATATTTAAAAATATATAATAATAATAGATTACATCATTAATACAATATTTATTATATTATAATATATCATATACATTATAATACTATTATTATAATATATGCAATTATAATATAACATTTTATTACAATAATTAATTGAATATATCTCTGCTGTCCAGCAGCAACCAGCTACCTCCAAAACGCTCATTTTTCAGGAAATGAAATAACAAAAGTGTTTTTTTTTTTTTTTTTCAGGAAATAAAGAAAACCTTTTATTTTTTAAAACAAAGCAGTACAACCTCATCAAAGTTGGTATAGTGACTTCATATATTGTCAGATACTTGCATGTGTCATTATATTATCACCACTTTACCCAAATCCAGCTCAAGTGGAGTTAGGAGTCCGAAAAGCTGACAATAGCTCCAATCGCTGCTGAGGGAGAGGTTTCAAATGGGGCTAAATTCCTAAAAGCTAACAATGGATCTCCAAGCTCACAATGGATCACAACGTGTGAATTAATGCCCTGATGCTTCATGACACTTATTATATAGGCCTACAATAATAAACAGGACTTTAAAAATTACAATAATTTTTGCAAAGAGGGGTTCACAGAGTTGGAGTTTGCCAAACTATGTTATAACTACCAATGTCAACAAAATCAATCACCTACAACACTGAACACAGCCACTCTGATATTGGATATGTTATCCAATTAATTCTTGATTTAAATAGAACCATTTTGTTAGTGGTTAAGTATTTCAGACACAGTTAGCCTATACAGTTAGCTGCCCAAGTGATAAACCTGAAAAATATAAAGTTTTTTTTTAGCCTATATCACACAATGTAGTATGCCTACCACATAAACTACTATTGAAACATTTACAATATTTCCTGCTAATAGGGTGAATTATCATCCAGATTAAGTTGAGACATTTTACCTTTGTAGAGCAGAGGTTGGAAGGAAAGGTGTCCACCTTCATCAGTCCCAGGTGTCTTATATGAGGGCATTTTCACTAACCTCTAGTGTGCCTCTAGTGAGCCTTGGGGCATAGAACACTCACACACCATTTTTTCATAAGAATGTAGTGCCTGTCACGGCCCCTGAGTGTTCTATGCCTTGGGGCATAGAACACTCACACACCCTTTTTTCATAAGAATGTAGGGCCCCTTGGCCTGGCTTGCAGGGCCTGTGTGGTTGTATGGTGTACTCCGTCTATCTCTCTCACAGATATCCTATAGGCGTCGGCCAACTTGGGGTTCCTCATTAGGTGCATTGGGAGCACCTATGCTCCCTGGAGCCCTATAAAATAGTGGGTGGCAGCCATTCTAAGAAGCCCTCTCCAGATGACAGCACCCTTTTGTTTGTTTGCCTTATGATTCAGTTCACACACTTTACAACACCCCACACTACATTGAACACACATTATACAACAGGTAGTTCCGACCAAGCAATCTGATTGGTTGAAATAGCTTTCTAGCCGTGCTTCAAACCAGCATCATAGCACGGGCCTAATCACATTAATAAATCACTCCGCAGTGCAGTCCAGTCCGCACCTGATTAGACCATTATATGGCACAGCTGTGCTGTGAAGTCACTCTGTCCCACGGTAGGAAAACAAACAGACAGTAGCCTGACCCACCGCCGCCACCGGAGAACAAACAGCTATGCAAAATGGACTATGTTGTTAATTTGGTGGATTTACGGTTGATCAATGGTTAGAAGGTTATAAATATCCTCCTGTGTAAAGTAAAATGACTCCCATTTCGTTAACAGTCCAGTAGGCTATATGCTCCGTCGTACGACCGTGTCACGCGGCCAAAATAGCCGATCTACAAGTTCACAACGCGTCGCCATCGCGACGCGTTGTCAGCTTGTAGATCAGTTATTTTGGCCGCGTGACACGGTCGTACGACGGAGCATATAGCCTACTGGAATTCATTCCACTGCGCAAGCATTGATAGCTCAGCTGTGTTGATGAGACGGTGCCTCAAACTCAAAGCACTGCTACAGGGACTATTTAATGTCTCTCAGTCAAAAACTCTTCTCTTTACAGGGAAACGGACAATAGCGAAACATTTTTATTATTAATTGCCCCACAATATGAATACATTTGGATGTGTTTTGTTGGTAACTGTTGTATAATCGCAATATTACACTCGAGGGTGTGCTTTACCTTACATTATTGGCACTAAAGTGATGCTGGCGGAACTCGGCTTCGCCTCGTTCCTGACCGCATCACTGGCGTGCCAATAATGACGGTAAAGCACACCCTCTCGTGTAATATTGCTTAATCCATACATTGCTGACACTACTGATTACTGAATTATTACACACCTCATACCTTTTGTACAGCACTATTTAAGTTATTTTGTTAATAAACAGGGGTGCAATGCTCAGTGGACGGGGTTGCACGCCGAGCAACCACTTATTTGGCCAGGGGGACACGCAGGCACATGCACGGATGTGCATGCAAGAATGCGTTCCACTCGATCCGTGCGCCGAGCGAGTACCTACTTAGCATAACAATAGCTCAGGTCGTCAGGTGTGTTAAACTACGTACACTGTATAAGATTGGAGGTGTCATCTTTCTCACCCGCGTCTCACACTCTGTCTGCCCCCGTATCTCCACCCCCCCCCCCACACACACACACACACACACACACACACACACACACACACACACACACACACACACACACACACACACACACACACAGCCTCCTTTCTCAGTGCGCTTGTTTTTTTTCCCTCAAAGTAAAGTAGTTCAAGTAAACAAGTTGTCTGATTATTTTAAGTTTGCTTTTGTGTTTGTGTGTACAACACTTTAATTGAATTAACTTAAACTAGAAAAGTAAATGGAAACTAAATTAACAATGTAACTAAGGGACAGGTCGATTTTTAAAGAAGGGTACCCCTGGAGAAAATGTATGTGCCCTGATCTAAAATGCCATGACCCTCCCTTTGACAAAAAATACAAATCAATGACCCTCCCCAAGTGAATAAAAAAAAAAGATTAACCCTCCCCGCCTAGGAGTGTCACGATATATTGTCCGACGATATAGCCTATCGTGATATTAAAATGCACGCCGAGCAAAAATGTAACAGACTCCGGTCACTTTCAGATTAAAGCACTGCAGAGGGGAGGTGTTGTGTGTCAGCTGATGCTTGTTGGCGCTCTTTAATGTGACATGCATCAAAGCAATTAAATTACAAAGTCCAGATGACAAAAATATGAGGTTTGTGGAATTTATAGTTATGCAGTGTTATATATAGTGTTATATATTATATTTGTTATATTAGTGTCCAGTGATGCTATGCTCATTTGAGAAGTGGTTGCTCTCTATTTTAATGACGGCACGCGCACGCGCACGTGCACGCGCACGTGCGTGCCCTCCCGCGCATGCGCATAAATACTAGTTTTAGTTTAGTTTTTGTAAATGTTGCCTTGAAATAGAGAAGCTGAAAAGGGTGGCAGGATGTAGGCTATATAAAGAAATGATGTCAACAGATATGGTGGAAAAACAAACAATGTTTTAAATGTAATTGTAGTCTTAGGGACCAGTCGAAATTTACAGAAGGGGGTCCCTGGAGGAAAATAGGGGAGGGTCATGGCTTTCTAATTTTAGTCCAAGGGAGGGTCAGCTAATTTGACTTTGAATCCAAGGGAGGGTCATGCAATTTTGAATTGATAAAATAGTCTGTTTTTTAGGTACCAGAATCATCAGGCCATAATTGCAGGGCTGCCAACATTGGACTGTCAGAATCCAGGAGCCACACGCCCATAACTTTTGAAGGAAACATCCGGAGACAAGATAAAATAAATCCCATACAATTTGGACCCAAGGAATAAAGTGGTTATTATTAAGATTCAAGCACATCTTGACTCTATATTAGGCTATACAGGACAAAAACAGCACAAAAAAAACTGAGCTGAAAATGCTCATACAGTATCATATATTTCTGTTTTTACTAAATAGTTCTTACCAACTGCATTTTCTTAATCCTTGACGTGTGTATTTAAAATTCTGCCATGTACCAGACTGAAATAATGTCCCACAGGGTTCATTTTTAACCCTATGTTACACCCAAAAAGGGAAACATAGCAAATATCTGGAAGTATACAACATACAGACAAACAAACACATATTCCATACAATTTGGACTCGAGGAATGTATTAAAATTGGTATTCTTAAGCATATCTTGACTCTATTTTGGGCTTTTTTTTTAAAACCGAGCCAACAATGTTCAGATTACATCTATATTTGTCTTTTTACTAAATATTTGTTGATAGTTTTCTTGACGACTATTTTCTCATAATCCTTGGAGTGTGTATTTAAAGATGTGTGTGTGTGTGTGTGTGTGTGTGTGTGTGTGTGTGTGTGTGTGTGTGTGTGTGTGTGTGTGTGTGTGTGTGTGTGTGTGTGTGTGTGTGTGTGAGTGTGAGTGAGTGTGAGTGCACACTTCTGCGTCCCTGCATTCCCAGTAGGCTATGAAGGCTTACTTTGTGGCAACTAGAATCGCAACCTAGAGAGAACTTTCAACTATCAGGCTGCTCTCCTGTTGAAACCATCTTTGAGGTTTGGTCCAGGAGGCAGACACTGTTAGTTTAAGAGCAGGCTAGGCTTAAAACTTTCCTTCCATTTGGGGAACAACAGCACCATCATCATCCATAGTCTCTAACGTCGTCATAGCCAGTGCAGTGCACGTTTGATTACCTTATTAACAAATGACATGACCTGCCTGGTGAAACATGTTCAACAACTCTTCCGAACGTGTGGTGAGGTGAAGTAAGTAAGTATGTAGGCCTACATTATATTTGTACAGTATATAACACTTCTCACAGAGAGAACTCACAAAGTGCTTGACATACAACAGAAATAAAAACACAGCATGAAACATTCAAAACAACAAAAACACACACAAACAAATCTAAGACATTCCACAAGTGGTTCTTAAACAAGAAAGAAATGACTTGGAAGTCATATTCTACCAGGTGCTCTGTGTGTGTGTGTGTGTGTGTGTGTGTGTGTGTGTGTGTGTGTGTGTGTGTGTGTGTGTGTGTGTGTGTGTGTGTGTGTGTGTGTGTGTGTGTGTGTGTGTGTGTGTGTGTGTGTGTGTGATTGTTTTCATATACCTGATTACTTGTTTTTTGGATTGCTTGTTTCTCTCGCCAAACCTGGCAACATTGAATCTGCGTCGCCAAACGCTATAATGTTTTTTATATAAGTGGTGGCAACATTTTTTGACACCACACGGGTCTTCCCAACAAAAGCGAAGATTGAAGTCAGTGTGAACATGGCCAAATAATAACTTAAAGGGTTAGTTCAGATTTTTTGAGTATTTTCTGTAGGAAATACTTACCATTAATGTAGTGGTTGCAAAGGTATTAATTGATTGCCCGAGTCCCGTGGTCAGAGTTATGGTCCGTTTCTGATAAATATGAATGTAGTTCCGGTAGATTAGTAGATTTGGTGGGGGCCGCTCATTAAAAATAAATAAATTTAAAAAACTAGCGTCATTTGTATTGTTGACCTATTTCTACCATATAGAGCAGGTTTCGTTCAATTTCGACCCCTCTGTCACATGGTACTATTTTTTGTGTCATATATTTTGTGCGTGAGTAGGCTTCCGCGGCGCAGTGATTCTGGACACAAACATTAGTACCATGTGACAGAGGGGTCGAAATTGAACGAAACCTGCTCTGTAAGTGTCCTATCTGTCCTGTCTGTGTAAGTGTCCTATCCAATTGTTACAGTATCCGCCATTTCTCAGCCATTTCGTGATTATTCCTGTCTTACCTCACTTTGAAAGAGGCAAAGACTCTTTCAAAGTGACACATGTATTTATAGCCCGTTGTCACTAGCCAATCAGATCACACTATTTCACCGTATTGTCAAGTGTCACGTGAGGCTCGACCAATGTTTGCTTGGCTGACGGAAAGTGAAAACAAACTCTCCTGGCGGAGACAATAATAATAATCTATTTATATAGCACCTTTCATGACATAAATGCAGCGCAAAGTTCTTTACAGAACAAAACAAAAACAAACAAAAATAAAAATGTATAAAATACACAATAAAACAGTGGCTAGGCTTAGTTTAAGAGCAGGCTAGGCTTAAAACTTTCCTTCCATTTGGGGACCATCATCATCCATAGTCTCTAATGTCGTCATAGCCAGTGCAGTGCACGTTTGATTACCTCATTAACAAATGACATGACCTGCCTGGTGAAACATGTTCAACAACTCTTCCGAACGTGTGGTGAGATGAAGTAAGTAAGTATGTACATTATATTTGTACAGTATATAACACTTCTCACAGAGAGAACTCACAAAGTGCTTGACATACAACAGAAATAAAAACACAGCATGAAACATTCAAAACAACAAAAACACACACAAACAAATCTAAGACATTCCACAAGTGGTTCTTAAGAAATGTCCAGAGGCTGCAGCTCTCAAGACCTGTAGAAGGGCATTCCATACATTTTAGTTTTTGACCTTTTTTCGTCCCGCGGGGGAACTCCTCCTCCGCCTCCTCCAGCTTAAAAACAACAAAAAAAACAAAAAATCTAAGACATTCCACAAATGCTTGTTTAAACAGTAATGTTTGTAAGTGGCTCTAAAAAAATCCACAGAGGCTGACCTTTTTTTGTTCCAGCTCTCAAGACCTGTGGAAGGACATTGCATACATTTTATTTTCTTTTTTATTATCTTTCTTCATCTCGTGGGGGAATGCGGAGGGGGAAGCAGTTAGGGCTTAAGTGTCTTGTTCAGGGACACTTCGAACCGTAGAATCCCCAGGCGGGCTCTCTAACCATTCAACTATGGCCGCCAACCTGGTACGAGTAATAATAATAATAATAATAAACTTTATTTATATAGCACCTTTCATGACATAAATGCAGCGCAAAGTTCTTTACAGAACAAAAACAACAAAAAAATAAAAGAAGCAGGGGAAAAAAATAATAATAAAGCTATATGTACAAAAAAGGGGGGGTTGTCTGTCTAACAGGAAAAATAGTAAACCTCCTTTTTTAGCCTCTCTTCCTAATAAAAATAGCGAAATCAACAGGAAGTTAACATTTTTTATTAAAAAAACAAACAGTACTGGGTTTGGTGATGCTCTATATTGTCTGAATCAACTTTGTTTACATGCTAAAAGAGTGCACACAAGTATTTAGTAAAATGACAAATATAGATGTAATCTGAACATTCTTGGCTCAGTTTCTTTCACTTTTTGCCCTAAAATAGTGTCAAGATATGCTTGAATCTTAATAATACCAATTTTTATGAATTCCTTGAGTCCAAATTGTATGGAAATTGTGTTAATTTATATGTTGTATACTTCCAAATATTTGCTATGTTTCCCTTTTTGGGTTTAGGTAGGATAAGTGTTAACATAGGGTTAAAAAATGAACATGTGGGACATTATTTCAGTCTGGTACGTCATGGTCTGGTACATCATGGTGATCATTTTGGCTCTGTTTTTTAGGTGCTGTTTTTGTCCCGTAGCCTAATAAGAGTCAAGATGTGCTTGAATCTTAATAATAACCACTTTAATTAATTCCTTGGGTTTTATTTGTCTCTAGTTGTGTCCTTCAAAAGTTGTGGTCTTTTCTATTTCTTCCATTTTCAGGTTTGGGTTCAGGATATGTGTAATAAGGGGTTATTATTATTTACATTATATTATTATTTCACCCTGATACCTGGCAGAATCTTAAAATACACACTTCAAGGATGAAGAAAAACCAAGTGACTGAAAAAAAATCCAGGAGAAAATCAGGAGACATGTCAATCCAGGAGATTTCAGGAGATCCTGCAGGATCCAGAAGTGTTGGCAGCCCTGCATAATTGATAGCCTAATTTGTTTTATGTAGGCAACAGTGTAGTCACTGTAGTTAATAATTAAAAGGGCAGAGTGACAAATGTTGTAAAACTACTGGTTACCAAATACTCAACTTCAGATCTTCAATCTGACCAGGATTCAATGGGTTTCCCACATGTAAGTTGAGAACACTATCCATTCTGCTACCACTACTACAGATACTACACTGTGCATTTAGCAAGACGTATACAGTAATGTTCTAATCAATGTGGAAAGCAAAACATCGGACATAATCAGTTTTAAATGTCATGTTGTTGTATTTGATGTCCCCATCAAATACAACAACATGACATTTAGGGGTGTCAAGATGTAATTTCACAATACGATACATGATGTTGGGCATATGATATCGATATAATACATTATTAATGTTCTTTTCTCATGTATCATCAACATTGGCCATCATCTTTAGTTTAAAATAACTTTATAAAGCACTTTAAAAAACAATTACAAAGTGCTTTGTACACACAAATAAATACATTTGTGTATAAGGGAGAAGTGAAGTTCTCACTAACTATAAACCCACTGTTTCAGAGGACAGATAGACACTAATATAACAAATATAATATATAACACTATAACACTGCATAACTATAAATTCCACAAACCTCATATTTTTGTCATCTGGACTTTGTAATTTAATTGCTTTGATGCATGTCACATTAACGAGCGTCAACGAGCATCAGCTGACACACAACACCTCCCCTCTGCAGTGCTTTAATCTGAAAGTGACCGGAGTCTGTTACATTTCTCTCCAAAATACTATGAATATACGATACGATACGATACGATACGATACGATAATACTTTATTGTCAGTTCACACTGAAATTTGTCTTGCGACCCAGCAGCCATGTATGCAACAATAAACAGTTCACACATTTGACATGACACAAGAAAAACAAAACACAATACAAAATACATACATAAAGACATACAAAGACAAGAGCAATGTCCACCTCTCAGCCTACCCTTGGCCTATAAATCCTGATTGAGCCTCAGTGTCGTCTGATGGACAAAGGACCTCTTCAGTTTGACTTTATTGTATGTAGGAACACCGTATCTCCTTCCTGAAGGCAGCAACCTATATTCTCCATACAAAGCATGGCTAGTGTTTGAAGTGATATTCCTTGCCAACCTTATCATACTATCATTATACGTAGTTGTATAGAGCCTCTGAAGTGGCTGTCCAACAATCTTTGAACAAATGTTCAGTTGCTGCAGCAGTTGTGACTTTAAGGCTACAGACAGACATCCATACCAGGTGGTACTACAGTACTGAAGAACACTCATTATAACAGAAGTGAAAAACAAAAGAAGACATGTGATGGAAGACATGATTAATAATTACTGTGATTATGCTTACATTTCATATCATACAGTAACTAAGAACTCCTATTTATAAAAAAAAAAGAAAAAAAAAATATATATATAAACTAAATAAGACTTGTGCACATCTTTGTAAGACCTCGATTGGAGGTGCAGGTCAGTGCAAGAGATGTATACAACTAAAAGGAAAAAACCTTCAAAAGAAGGGACCGCACAACTCCAGGACTGATTTTGCTTTCTTTATTTTATGTTGCACAACGCGTTTCGCTTGTTTGCTTCCTCAGGTGCTATGAGCATAGCACCTGAGGAAGCAAACAACTCCAGGACTGATTTTGCTTTCTTTATTTTATGTTGCACAATGCGTTTCGCTTGTTTGCTTCCTCAGGTGCTATGCTCATAGCACCTGAGGAAGCAAACAAGCGAAACGCGTTGTGCAACATAAAATAAAGAAAGCAAAATCAGTCCTGGAGTTGTGCGGTCCCTTCTTTTGAAGGTTTTTTCCTTTTAGTTGTATATATATATATATATATATATATTACGATACAGTATGACATCATGACAATACCTATCATCACATTTTAATATCACGATAGGCTATATCGTCGGACAATATATCGTGACACTCCTAGGCGGGGAGGGTTAATCTTTTTTTTTTAATCACTTGGGGAGGGTCATTGATTTGTATTTTTTGTCAAAGGGAGGGTCATGGCATCAGGGCACATACATTTTCTCCAGGGGTACCCTTCTTTAAAAATCGACCTGTCCCTTAGTTACATTGTTAATTTAGTTTCTATTTACTTTTCTAGTTTAAGTTAATTCAATTAAAGTGTTGTACACACAAACACAAAAGCAAACTTAAAATAATCAGACAACTTGTTTACTTGAACTACTTTACTTTGAGGGAAAAAAAACAAGCGCACTGAGAAAGGAGGCTGTGTGTGTGTGTGTGTGTGTGTGTGTGTGTGTGTGTGTGTGTGTGTGTGTGTGTGTGTGTGTGTGTGTGTGTGTGTGTGTGTGTGTGTGTGTGTGTGCAAGAAAACTATCAACAAATATTTAGTAAAAAGACAAATATAGATGTAATCTGAACATTGTTGGCTCGGTTTTTAAAAAAATGCCCAAAATAGAGTCAAGATATGCTTAAGAATACCAATTTTAATACATTCCTCGAGTCCAAATTGTATGGAATATGTGTTTGTTTGTATGTTGTATACTTCCAGATATTTGCTATGTTTCCCTTTTTGGGTGTAACATAGGGTTAAAAATGAACCCTGTGGGACATTATTTCAGTCTGGTACATGGCAGAATTTTAAATACACACGTCAAGGATTAAGAACATGCAGTTGGTAAGAACTATTTAGTAAAAACAGAAATATATGATATGAACATTTTCAGCTCAGTTTTTTTTGTGCTGTTTTTGTCCTGTATAGCCTAATATAGAGTCAAGATGTGCTTGAATCTTAAAAATAACCACTTGGGTCCAAATTGTATGGGATTTATTTTATCTTGCCTCCGGATGTTTCCTTCAAAAGTTATGGGCGTGTGGCTCCTGGATTCTGACAGTCCAATGTTGGCAGCCCTGCAATTATGGCCTGATGATTCTGGTACCTAAAAAACTGACTATTTTATCAATTCAAAATTGCATGACCCTCCCTTGGATTCAAAGTCAAATTAGCTGACCCTCCCTTGGACTAAAATTAGAAAGCCATGACCCTCCCCTATTTTCCTCCAGGGACCCCCTTCTGTAAATTTCGACTGGTCCCTAAGACTACAATTACATTTAAAACATTGTTTGTTTTTCCACCATATCTGTTGACATAATTTCTTTATATAGCCTACATCCTGCCACCCTTTTCAGCTTCTCTATTTCAAGGCAACATTTACAAAAACTAAACTAAAACTAGTATTTATGCACATGCGCGGGAGGGCACGCACGTGCACGTGCGCGTGCACGTGCACGTGCGCGTGCACGTGCCGTCATTAAAATAGAGAGCAACCACTTCTCAAATGAGCATAGCATCACTGTTAATAAATCACTGTTACTTTTAAACACTGCCATCGTGTGCCTCCATTTGTCATGGCCCACGGGCCGGGTTGTGACATGCCACAAGTCTGATTGCTGGAAACGTTCCATCCTTAAATGGTTGTATATGTATTGCTGTCAAACAGTCTTCAGCATGGATTTACAATTTCAATTCAAATGAGCTTTATTGGCATGAGAAAACGTTTACATTGCGAGACAGTAATGAATGTTTTATAAATGAAAATTAAATTTCATAAAAGAATGCAAATGTTATGTACGGTTAATTAATATCAATCAAAGCTTCTTATATTGCAGGGTAAGCTTCTAAGAGCCATTCATTGCTAAATGTCAAGGATAAATGTATATTTGTCCACAGACCCCCATCTGAAATTATAATTTGTGCCAGGGACCCCCGTACCAGATTTGAGTTGTTGCTCACAACGCATCACAACACGTTGTGAGCTTGTAGATCTTATTTGCTTATGTGGCCTAGCTAATCCACCTGACTGATTTTGAGATTTTGAAGTGGATTATGTATCTCTATTGTCCTGTATTTGTGGGAGGATACAATATGTCCTCCCACTGCATTGTTTAATGGACGACATGTATAGCTTTGAAGTGCTTGTGTGGCCTTTTATAGTCGCTTCTTTTGGGCTTGCTTTCATAGACCTGGTTGCTTATTTCTCTCGCACATTCTGGCAACACCGCTCCTGACAGCAGCAGCCTCCACTGTGAGGATTTTACACAGAGAGGTGCGCACTGCGCTCAACTCCAATCCATTGCCATGAGTGTGTGCTCTTGCAGGTGGTTGTTTGGTGTTATCATTATTTATAACTTGTTTGTAAAATTAATGAGGGGAAGGGGAGAATGTAATCCTCATGTAACCCCCGTTACAACACCCTTGTTACTGTAATCCAGATTACACATTTGAAAATGTATTTTAAGACGTTACCGTTACGTTTTTCTTTTACTCTGATTACGTAACTGCGTTACATGTAATCCGTTACATGTAATCCGTTACTTCCCAGCCCTGTTCTCATGGTAACACCACTAAGAGGCCTTATATTAAAAACAAGGCCTCCAGACATCCCAAAACAAACTGGTAAGGCTATTTCTTGGCCTCAACCATACAACCCATCTAACCCCTGCTCACTTTGCTAGGGTTGGATGGCTCAGGGGTTGAGGACAGAGTACAGCAACTTGCTATGGGCCTGGTCTACAAGATTCGACACAACATTGGGATCCCCTTTGTCAAAATACTTCCAAAACGTAAATGAGTCCACGATCATAAGACCAGAGGCAGCTCCACTGATCATGTTCAACCCAGATTTGGCACAGACAAGGGAATGAACTATTTCTCATGCTATACAACAAAAATGTGGAATGCACTACCTAAAGGTGTAAAGGAGTGTAAAACCCTACTCACTTTCAAAACTGCCCTAAAGAATCACCTTCAGGAGGCTGCAATTCCAAACTGGCCCCTGTCAAAGTCTTAACCTACCCCCACCCCCTCCCCTCCTAAAACTGTCTATTGTACATATTTCTTGTTTTTCATACCAGTAACCTGTAAGCTGTTGTATGACGTTCTGCATAGTAGCGTATATTTGTATGTTTTCTTAAATGTCATCATGATTTGAATGCACAGGGATCTCATTTTAAATAAGCCAAGTGCTTTTATGAGCGATCCAGTTTAGAGGACCTTGTATTGTGAATTGTACTTCCATGTACTGTTTCCATGTCTTTCTAAATAAAGTATTCAATCAATCGATCAAATAATATTCAACATACTGGCCTCTGATAACCATCATAAAATGTCATATTTTATGATACCTTGAATGTGGAACAAATATGTGTTATTTGATGTAGCTGAACCATATAGCTACATACAGCTAGCAGGATAATAGGCTCTATGCACAACAGCCATTTTGGAGAAAAATTGGGCCTCTTCCTTACTTCCTTCACAGGTGTTACCAATGATACTAATTGAAGGCTCTGTTCCATTCTGGTCAAACAGAGTCAGGGTGCTGATATGGGGCATGTTGGCTCACTGGACACCACCAGTGGGTCTCAAAGTGTGGTCCAGGGACCCTCATGGTTCCTTGAGGGGGGTTTTAAATGTCACCTTAAAGGTGACATTTGGACCAAATGTCACCAAATGGACCCTTACGGGTCCATTTGGTTCTATTTGTACACTCTCAGAGTTATGAGGGTCCTTGAAATTAAAAGGTTTGAGAACTGTAGTGCATGAAATGGAACAGAGTCTTCATTAGTTAGTGGTAACACCTGTGAAGAAAGAGGCCCAATTTCTTTCTAGTATGGCTGCTGTGTATAGAGCCTATTTTCTCTGAGCAGGACGTGCGGATGGTGCTGGAAAGGGTGAACATCAGGAAAGCAGCCGGACCAGACAGGATCTCTAGGCAGGTCAACAAGACCTGTGCTGACCTCCTGTGCCAGAGGTCACAACCATGTCGAACCTCTCTCTTGCTCAGTGCTTCGTACCCTCTTTTTTAAAAATAGGTCCATCATTGTCCCTGTACCCAAGAACACCTCCCCAGTCGGCCTGAACAACTACCACTCAGTAGCATCGCATCTGCTCTCTCCACAGCACTCTGGACACACTGCAGTTTGCCTACCGCCCCAATAGATCCACAGACAACACCATCTCCCAGATACTCACTGTGTCCCACTACTAGACCAGTGTTTCCCAACCCTTTTTTTCTGCCAGGGCACACCTGTCTTGGCCAAAAGATCCCAGGGCACACATAGATATACGGTGTGTATATATAACTTCTTTGGTACTAAAACCAATATACTTCTAAAAACACCAAAATCCAAACATTTATGACAGCACTCACCAGATAAATTTAAAAACAAAAGGTCAGTTTCACCTATTTATTTGTTTTGCTTTGATGTAATAATAAAGAAACCTGAACCCAACCTCAACTGTTACTTTTCTTTGAAATTACAAATGAAACTGTTTTGAAAATACAAGCAAATAAAGCACTTGATATAATATATAGAACACATCTAATTGTGTATGTACCACAGATGTGTTCATTTTAACTTCAATATCAATATAAAGCTCAACAAATTACTTCTGTTTAAAATTAATTAAACATAACTATAACTCATAACTAATTCTGAGTGACCTGTTCTGTCGACATCTCCTGTGTCATACGTCATGACCCAATGCACGTCCAGTAGGCTAACTTTTTGTATGTATGTATCGCAGTAACATCCTGTCCCCAAGATGTAGTCATTTTAGCAATACAAGCTTTACAGTGAATCAAAGTGATTTGATTAATTCAGCATTATTGTAAGCTTATAAGCAAGGTTTATGAACCCCGCTGTGCTATACTCTTTCCTATTAATTATTTTCTTCTTTGAGCATCATTTAATAGGCCTAATAGGCAGACATGGAGACCTCATATCACCTGCCCTGGGCTGGGATTTGCCATAAGGGGTCTAATTGGGTACCCAAGGTCAAGGGAAGCAGGGTTGAAAGGATGATCTGAAAGCCATGTCTTTCCTACAACACACACGCACACGCGCACACACGCGCACACTCACACACACACACACACACACACACACACACACACACACACACACACACACACACACACACACACACACACACACACACACACACACACACACACACACACACACACACACAGTGTTGTAAATGTACTCAATATCATAATGTATATGTACAGTGATTTGGTGTGTAGCCTAATGTATAAGTATTGATTTGCATTGCTGTGATGCAGGGCCTGCTGGGCTGTGAGAACCCACCTCACAGTTGGAGTAAACTCAGTGCAGTGCCTATTACTGGAGGCACTGCAGTTTAACTGTTCCACTAGAAGGTGGCAGTATATATCAGCCTGTTAGTGTTGTAGATGTTTTCCAGTTCAATCCAGGCCAATTGACTTTAGACTGGGGGCAACAAAACACACTGCATGGCTTCCATGTCCAAATAGCTATCAATAATAAGTTACCATGTGTGCAGTTTATGAATGAAGCTGCACAAATCACAAGTGGTTCCACATTGACAAGTGACTGCTTGTGGGAATATTGACTACTGAAGGTCTATGTCTCCTTTGGGTGAAATGCAATAGTGATCTTTATTCATACTTCACATATAATAATAATGTTGATGTAAGTAAAATATTATCTTAAAGAAATATTTGTTACATTCATAGATGCTCCTAAACCATTGTGCTGTCCCCTGACCTCTTTAATTGTTATTGTGACAAGCCAGCCTTTGGTTGCTTTATGTTATGTCAACCCCTCTTAAATGGTACATTCCAGTTTTGCCACCCTGTGGTTACTTTGTGTTAATTAACTCCTTTAGATGGTACAGTCCACATGGTCTTTGGAGGAGCAAACATGCAGCAGTGTGTTCTCCACAGTTCTCCAAACTTTGTGTGTGTCTTGGAGTAGATATGTCTGTAAGTTAAATTCGAATATTATGTGTATGTGTATTTCAGTTGCAACTAGAAAAAGTGCTCCTCGGAGCACAGGTCTCCGCCAGGTCAGGTAGGTTATTGTGGCCTCCTGGTGGCGCTATAATAGGCCAATGTGAAAAGGTAGCCATTTCTTCTTAGGCCTTGCACGGCAACCGGACACTGCATTCATGATTTGAGGCATTTTGTTCAAAACAATTGTTTTGCTAAATTAGACCTGCTGGTGGCGCTATAACAGGCCAATGTTAAAAGGGTGGTATTTGCTCCTCAACATATTGTGAATGTGCGTGCAAAGTTTGTCTGCAATTGGATGCTGCGTTCATGCCCATTTTGTTCAAAACAAGCCACTACTGCAAACTTTAGATGTAAATCTTAGCCAATCAGGATGGAATATGAAAAATCTAACACATCCGTCTTGATCACATGACTATAAAGATCATGTGCACCGATTTGCATGAAATGTGGATAAAATCGGAAGGAGTAATATAAAAAAAAACATGTTTTACATAAGTCGGCCTCCTGGTGGCGCTATAAAAGTCAGATGTGAAAAATGCAGGGCAAAGGTTTTTCCTTGACCTCTAGGGAGTGTGGATACAAAGTTTTACACAGATCGGTGCAGTTATAGGTAAAAATACGAATCAGCCTGTTATAGCGCCACCATGAGGCTGATTTGAAAAAAATCAAATGGTAGTTCTTCCTCGGCCTAATGGGAATGTGTGTGCAAAATTTCACGGAAATTGCATGCTGCGTTCATGATTTGAGGCATTTTGTTCAAAACGGAGCATTCTTGCAAACTTTGGAAGCCGATTTTAGGCAATCAGGATGGAATATGGGAAATTGGATAAATCCGTGTTGATCACATGACTATAGAGATACTGTGCACCGATTTGTGTGATGTTTGGACAAAATCTGTAAGAGTAGCATCAATAAATGTGTTTTGCACATATCGGCCTCCTGGTGGCGCTATAACGGACAATCTGAAAAATTTGGGTCAGAGGTTCTGAATTGGCACCCAGGGAGTGTATGTGCACTGTTTCGCAGCGGCCGGGCCAACGGTGCCAGAGATTAGCTGCTAACGGACGGACGGACGGACGGACGGACAGAGGGTAAAACATATTCTCTCGCCATGCCTTTCGGCCTGGCGGAGACAATAATAACAGTATATTTGTTTGTAATTTGAATGCTTTTCTGAAACCCATGTCTTTGTTTATTTTTTATGTTTTACAGTCTTACAAAATCAATGTGAACCCAATGCAAAACTACAGTAAAGACTCTTCTAAAGAAATTGCCTTGGGAGTTTGTACGCTATCTGTCTAGCCTTTGCACAGACACGCAAGTGTGAGGACAGAATAGTAAGAAGACATCCACTCAACGATCAAACAAATGGGAGCTGTCTACCGATTGACACTCTGCATGCTCAATTAACCAGAAGATACCAAGCTGCAATCAATCAAGTAGCTAGTATGGATCAGACTGCAGAGAATATGGAGAAGACCTTTGTGAACAGGTCACAAGTTTTTGGCTCAAAAGATACAAAGCAGTCCAGCAAGGTCTCACTGCACTCCTGCAAGGCTTCAGTGCATTCCAGCAAGGCCTCAGTGCACTCCAGCAAGGCCTCAGTGCACTCCAGCAAGGCCTCAGTGCACTCCAGCAAGGCTTCAGTGTACTCCAGCAAGGCCTCAGGGCGCTCCATCAGATCAGCAGCCAGTGCTGCAGCCACCAAAGCCAGAGCAAAGGCAGAGGCAGCACGGGCAGAGGTCTCCTACGCAGAACAGGAGGCAAACATGATGAGAGAAAAAGCCGGCATAGCAGATGTGAATGCCAACCTACATGTGTTGCATATTCAGAGAGCAGCAGTCGCAGCTTTAGCAGAGGCAGAGGTCTACGAGGCTGCAGTTGAACCGGAGGGTGAGCCCAATAGAGACTTAACGGAATTGGCCACTCAAGATCCACTGCAAAGAACCAGTGAGTATGTACAGAACCACGTAGTGGCCCAAGACATGACACAGTATGATCAAAATTCGTCTATAGCACTTGATAATAATAATAATAATAATAATAATAATGGATTTTATTTATAACGCACTTTACATTTACAAGAAATCTCAAAGTGCTACAGAAGGCAATTGCATAAAAACACACACCAATAAAAGAAAACAACAATTAGGAAACTAGAATAAAACTATTAAAAACATGGGGCATAAAGCTTAGAGGTAAAACCAGCTAAGAAAATGCTTTGCTAAAAAGGTAAGTCTTTAGTCCTCTCTTGAAGGAATCAACTGACTGTGGAGCTCTCAGGTGGACAGGGAGTGCGTTCCACAGTTCAGGAGCGGCCGAGCAGAAAGCCCGGTCGCCCATGGTGCGAAGGTTTGCCTTGTGGGTTTTGAGGAGGTATGTGTTTGCAGAGCGGGTGTTGCGGGTTGAGGGTTTTAGAGGGACTAATTCCTTGAGGTAGGAAGGAGCGTTGCCGTGGATGCACTGATATGATGTGTCAGCAGGGATACCTTGTATTGGGATCTGAAGGAGACGGGGAGCCAGTGGAGTGAACGGAGGATGGGTGTGATGTGTTCATGTTTACGCACTCTCATCAGGATCCTAGCCGCGCTGTTTTGGATATACTGGAGCCTTTGGAGGCTCTTGCTAGGGATCCCGATGAGAAGTGCGTTACAGTAGTCCAACCTGGAGGAGACGAAGGCGTGGACAGGTTTCTCTGAGTCAGCTAGTGTGAGTGTGGGGCGGAGTTTTGAAATGTTTCGGAGGTGGAAGAATGATGTTTTGCAGATATGTTTGATATGGGATTCAAAGTTCAGATGGGGGTCCATTTTTACTCCCAGGTTAGTGACCACTGGTGAGAGGGGAAGGTCCTGTCCGGAGAAGCTGATGCTGGTTATGGAGGATGTTTTTATTTGGTGTGGGGTGCCTATCAGGATTATTTCGGTTTTTGAACTGTTTAACTGCAAAAAGTTGTTTTTCATCCACGCCTTTATCTCCTCCAGGCAGGTTGTGAGGGTGGATAAGGGTGGTGGTGGAGGTGGAGATGATGATGATGACGGATCGGCAGAGTGGTTGGTTTTTATATACAGTTGCGTGTCATCAGCATAGCAGTGGAAAGATATTCCATGCCTGCTGATGACACGGCCAAGCTGTAGCAGGTACAGGGTGAACAGGGTGGGGCCGAGGACAGATCCCTGGGGGACGCCACAGGTGACAGGCTGGGTGCGGGATTTTGAACCTCCCAGGGAGACGTATTCTGTCCTGTCGGAAAGGTAGGATTTGAACCAGTCTAGTGCTGTATTGCTGAGTCCGATTGTGGAGTGAAGGTGGTTGATGAGAATGGTGTGGTCGACAGTGTCAAAAGCCGCTGTAAGGTCCAGGAGGATGAGCAGGGAGGGGGAGCCTTTATCAGCTGCCATGAGGAGGTCATTTGTGACCCTGACCAGGGCGGTTTCGGTGCTGTGGGCGGAACGAAAACCGGATTGAAATTTTTCACAGAGGTTGTTGAGGTGGTTTTCCAGCTGTGCGGACACTACTTTTTCTAGCACTTTGGAGAGGAATGGGAGGTTTGATATGGGCCTGTAGTTTGCGAGGGTATCTGGGTCTAGGGAGGGTTTCTTGAGGAGCGGTGTGAGAATGGCAGTTTTTAAAGCAGAAGGAATGTGGCCGGTCCGGAGAGAAAGGTTGATGATTTTAGTGATGAGGGGACTTATTGCACCGATGTTGGATTTGACTAGGGTGGTGGGAAGGGGGTCCAGGGCACAGGTAGAGGGCTTCATCCTCCTAACTATGTCCTCGACCTCTTGCTGTGTGGTGTTTGTGAAGCAAGAGAGCGGGTGGGAAATCCCAGACTGTGGGATGGCAGTTGGGACAGGTGGAGTGACGGGGCCAGAGAGGAGAGAGCGGATGTTATCTACCTTAGTTTTGAAAAAGTTAAGGTAGGTGTTACACTTTTCCTCTGTGGTATCACTGTGTTTGGGGGTTTGTGGTTTCAGGAAATGGTTTATGGTGGTGAAAAGTGTCTTTGAGTTGCCAGGGCTATTGTTGATGATGTTGGAGTAGAATTGTGACTGTGCCTCCCTGAGGGACCTTGAATATGCCTTCTGGTGCTCTCTGTATGCCAATCTATGGACGGTTAGTCCAGTGGCCTTGAGTCGCCGCTCGAGGACACGCCCGGCTGCCTTCATTTTCCTCAGCTCGCAGGTGAACCAGGGGGCTGAGCGTGAAAAAATGACAGTTCGTATTTTGACAGGGGCGTGCAGGTCGAGGAGGTTTTGCAGTTTGGTGTTATAGAAAGCTACCGCTTCACTGGCTGATGGGAGAGTTGCAGAGGAGAGATGCTCGAGGTCAGAGGTCAGAGTGTCTTGGTTGATGTTAATGAAATTTCTGAAAGTGATTTGGCGTTTGGGCTTGGCATGGGAGGGGGGGAAAGGCAGCTCCATGGAGATGACAATGTGGTCAGACACATTTTATCACTTAAAGTTAACCTGAATATTATGCTTTTACAATTCCTGGCCAGGTTTTAAGCTCTAGGAATCAGTGGGGTCAGGCCAGACCATCTCAACTAGTGCGCTGTGCGATATGCGTTGAGCGCTGTTGCCCCCCCCCCCCCCCCCTTTTCTTCATCCTCCATAAAATATCCATAATGTGGTGAGTCAGGTGTTTGCTTGTCAGGTTGCAGATAAAGCGTTGGTGTTTGCCCTTACGGGAAAACACGATAAAAGTTTTCCCCCAGCTGAAAGGTCCAATTAAAGTTGTGCGCTCCGCCGCACGGCAACAATGAAGTGTTGCCGATTTTTATTTATTTTGAGTAGCCATCCGAGCGGCGCAAGCACAATACACTTAGTTGAGTCCCCCAGGGCTCTATACTAGGTCCACTCCTTTTTTCCCTCTACCCCAAATCTCTTCAGCTGAAAAGAGCTGATCTGCAGTACAAGCCCAGAGCTTGTAGATCTGCTATTTTTGCCAAATGTTCTCCCCAGAATAGCGACACTAGGGTTCATGTTAGTTAAAAATGACCAAATAATTTTAATTTATGTCTTCATGTTTGGGGTGATAATTGAATGTGTCTATTGAAATGTTGTATTTTATTGGCTGCTTTAAAAAGCTTTTCTGTACCTTATGTTTTTTTTTAATGCTGAATACTGCTGCAGAAAAATCCAATAAACAAAGTAAAAAAATAAATTAAAAAAAGACCAAATGATTCACTACAAATATACAGTACCCATTGCTTCATGAAATTGCAAAGAAAGTCCACATCGAAAAATGTGTGTATTTTGCAAATATGGCTTGGTTTAGAATACATCCAATAGAAGTCCACAAATGTATGTGTTGAAAAGTGCATTTACGTTTAACCCCATACGTTATTGAGCCGAGTCCCTCAGGGCTCTATACTAGTGACTGTTCTGTTTTCATTAAATCTACATTTAAATATCTTATTCTTATTATCTTAACACAATTGACTTTAAATTATTGGTAATTGTTTTAAGTGTCTAAAAGGTTTTGTCTCCAGTTCAATACTAATCCCTCATAACACATGAATTGAAATACAGCATTGATTATGTGTTGATCCTTTGGAAAGATCTATTCATGTTGACAAGATATGACTGATTATGTGAATAAAGTGAATGTTGATTTAAGATGGATATTATATACAGCCTGGCATTGCCATACTGATAAGTAACGTGGATTCACTCACAAGTTCCTCCTCCACGGTATGTGAGAGTGAATCCTCGTTATGAGTCTGGCCAATGTCAGGCTAGATATTATAAACTTTAACTGATTCAAATTAATTACAATGAAATCGATGCAAAGTGAATATAGTGAACACTTTATTTGAAGGCATCAAACTCAATGCACTAAATTAATTCTGTTTTCCCCCGGGTTTTTTTAAGGTGCAAACTGCAAATTTGATGGGTGAAAGAGCCATGGCTGAGGAGGCGTCAAGAAAAGCCAAGATAATCAACATCATTAAGGTTTCGAGGCCAATAGGCTCGAAGCCTTATTACATCTGTAAGAGTTCATGATCTTCCGCCGGTTTTGCCAGTTCTGGCCTAACCGCCTGGTCACTTCTTATGAAATTCGGCAATATGGTAGAGGGCTATGCCAAACGGCGAAAACCCGAAACTCACAACCATTGGCCAAAGGGTGGCGCTGTAGCACTCAATTGAAAATGCCAACTTTGAACAGGTACAGCTCATGCCCTGTTCGACCTACAGCCATGAAACTTCGATACACACATGCGTCTCCTCATGCCTAACAACTTTCACTGTTTGACTTTTGACCTCTGACCTTTAGATCTCCCACCATTTCGAATTCTATGAAAAGCAGTAAAAAGCAGTAAAAAGCCTACTCCTCCTGGGATTTATGAGCAATCTGTACGAAACTGTATACACATGAACTTTGGACCAATGCCGACAGACGTAACCAAGCGGATTTTCCATAAGTGAAAACGTTAAGCTTTTATAAGCCAATGAAAATTGCAGCTTTTTTTAAATTATTCATCTGCCCCTAACACATACATGCAGACTCACATTTGTTTGACACTTTGCAATATTGTAGAGGGTCCTTCCAAGTATCACTGAAACCAATCTTACTCCAGTTGGTCAAAGGGGGGCGCTATAGCAATTTTTTGAAAATGCAAACTTTAAACAGGCAAAAGTCATGCCTCGTTTGGCCGACAGCCGTTAAACCTGCTTACACATGTGCCTTGACTCATGAGGAACACATGTATCACTTTGACCAGTAAGCTCTGCCCTTAGATTGTCTGCAATTTTGAGCAGTTTGAAAAACATTTAAATCCAGGATTTCTGAGCAATTTGCATGAAACACATGTTTGAGGCCCTTTTTCACAGGTTCAGGTGTGTTGGTTCAATAGCTTGATCGCTTAATCATCTGCCTTGAAACCATAGGGTAGCCGGTTCGAATCCCACCTCAGGTAGACTTAATTATAATTGCATTGCACACAACATGACTATATCAATGAATACATGTGCAATTGTTAAAGATGACGAGAAATGCATACTTGAAAGTAGTTATTTTCAATGTATGACGTACTTCTTTCGCGCTTTTGTTTTGTTTTGTTGGATTCTCCCTTTTCACTGTCTAAGGCTGTGTATTGGATAGCTCCACCAGTAGAGTGTGAGTCTCATGTGCCGAAGGTCCCTGGTTTGAATCCCACTTATTACAGTTCACATTTAAATTGCATTGTACAAAACATGACCCTGTTAATTCAGACAAGTGCAATGTTTAGACAATAACACGAAATGCTTTTGAGAGTAGTTTTTTTTTATGTATGACATACTTTCTTGTGAAAATAGCCGATCTACAATCTCACACCTTTTTAGATAGCAACGCGTTGTGAGCTTGTAGATCGACTATTTTCCACTAGTTTCCATTCCGAAATATATTGAGCAGTTTGAAAAACATTTAAACCAAGGATTTCTGAGCAATTTGCGTGAAAGTGTGTCATGTGTGTGAACTCCCTTTTCACTAGTACAGGTCTGTTGGCCCAATGGCTTAATCATCTGCCTTGAAACCACAGGGTTCCTGGTTCGAATCCCACGTCATGTAGAATTCATTATAATTGCATTGCACACAACATGACTGTATCAATGAATGCATGTGCAATTGTTAACCAGTAAACTCCGCCCTTAGATTGTCTGCAATTTTGAGCAGTTTGAAAAACATTTAAATCCAGTATTTCTGAGCAATTTGCGTGAAAGTGTGTCATGTGTGTGAACTCCCTTTTCATCAGTTCGGGTCTGTTGGCCCAATGGCTTAATCATCTGCCTTGATACCAGAGCGTCGCCGGTTCAAATCTCACCTCATGCAGACCTCAACTCAATTGCATTACACACAACATGACTGTATCAATGAATAAACATGCAATTGTTAAATGAAACGCTTATTGAGAGTAGTTGTTTTCAATGTATGATGTACTTCATTCCCTCTTTTGTTTTGTTTTGTTTTGTTGGATTCTCCCTTCTCACTGACCAAGGCTGTGGATTGAATAGCTTGATCAATACAGTGTTAGTCTCATGTGCCAAAGGTCCACGGCTCAAACCCCACTTGTCACAGTTTACATTTAAATTGCATTATGCAAAACATGACCCTGTTAATTCAGACATGCGCACTTTGCTCTCTCTCTCTCTCTCTCTCTCTCTCTCTCTCTCTCTCTCTCTCTCTCTCTCTCTCTCTCTCTCTCTCTCTCTCTCTCTCTCTCTCTTCTGTCACAGTCTGTCTGTCTGTCTGCCTGTCTGCCACTCTGTCACTGTCTGTCTGTCTGTCTGCCAGTCTGCCACTCTGTCACTGTCTGTCTGTCTGTCTGTCTGTCTGCCAGTCTGCCAGTCTGCCACTCTGTCACTCTGTCACAGTCTGTCTGTCTGCCTGTCTGCCACTCTGTCACTGTCTGTCTGTCTGCCAGTCTGCCACTCTGTCACTGTCTGTCTGTCTGTCTGTCTGTCTGTCTGCCAGTCTGCCACTCTGTCACAGTCTGTCTGTCTGTCTGCCAGTCTGCCACTCTGTCACTGTCTGTCTGTCTGCCAGTCTGCCACTCTGCCACTCTGTCACAGTCTGTCTGTTTGTCTGTCTGCCACTCTGTCACAGTCTGTCACAGTCTGCCAGTCTGCCACTCTGTCACTGTCTGTCTGTCTGTCTGTCTGTCTGCCAGTCTGCCAGTCTGCCACAGTCTGTCTGTCTGCCAGTCTGCCAGTCTGCCACAGTCTGTCACAGTCTGCCAGTCTGCCAGTCTGCCACTCTGTCACAGTCTGCCACTCTGCCAGTCTGCCACTCTGTCAAAGTCTGCCAGTCTGCCAGTCTGCCAGTCTGCCACTCTGTCAAAGTCTGCCAGTCTGCCAGTCTGCCACTCTTGTCACAGTCTGCCAGTCTGCCATTATTCTCGAAACCGCTAATTGCTGCTTGCAGCTATATTTGCACTTGTTTTTGGAATTGTTGTAATTATCACCCTTGTGGTCTTGGGTCTCGTCCTGTAGATTGCAGCTGGCTGTTGTTGACCATGATTATGATTATTGATCGATGGTGAATGATTCACTTTTGTTGCAACGAATAAAATGCTGCACGATCAACAAGGATGGTGTTTTATTTCAATTAACAATGAGATGAAATACATAATAGAATTTGTTCTCTCTTTGTTCTTGTCTTATCTTTCTGGTCGCCGTGACCAAATTCAAGTGGATTCATCATTGTATCATGATTTTACAGCCAAATTACAACCCCTAGGTCTTAATGAGATTTTGACATGACTGTTGTACTTTAAGTTAACCCTTTAAAAGGCACACCAAGAAAAAAGCAGTGCAAATTAAGATAACATTATTTATCTTAATTTTTCATTTATTTGGGTCAATAATAACAACAATCAATTATATATTTTTAACAGACCCAACAGTTTTCTAAATATAGGCCTATACCAAACGGTTGAGATGTCACTTTGTGGTAAACGTGAGTTTACATAGATTCATATGCATTCACTTGAAAAATATTCATACATATCTCTGTCTATGAACATGACTATGCATACAAGTTGGAAATGTAAATAATACAAAAAATAATACATTATCATAGTGAAGGTATCAAAATACATTTACAAATACAAATAAATGTAAAAAAAAAAAAAAAGCATGTAAAAATAAACCAGTGTGGTGTGGGCAATGGCTGATTTAGGCAGTCACACCTGCAAGGCACCGAACAATCTGGCTCACCCCTACCTCTTCGATCTCCTCAAACGTCATGTCCCCTCCCGCTCCCTCAGGTCTGGTGAGACCAAGCACCGTACCTGGGGCGTTAGAGCTTTTGCTTTTGCTGCCCCTGTGCCCCAACCCTGTGGAATGCACTCCCCAAAACTCTCACAGAGATGCCCCCACCCTCCAAACCTTCAAAACCGCCCTCATAACCCATATCTTCAATATCGCTTTCCCCAGCTAACTTCCCCCCCCCCTTTTTTTTCTCCTTCATTCCTTTATTCCTTAGTCTTAGCTTAGTGTTTTTTCCGCCTAATAAAGTTGTTTTTCTTTGTTGTTTTCTCATGCGATGCCCCCCATGTAAAGTGTCTTTGGGTACTCAAAAAAGTGCAATATAAATTTGAAATATAATAAACTAAATGGGTCATTTGGGTGTGACTCAGAGCCCAATTAGTTTGTACGCAGTGTGACTGCCTAAATCAGCCATCAAACACACACCACAACCATACTAGCTGGGTGCCTCTCATGTTTTTTTTAGATACAAATAAAATCATACTAATACAATTATTTCAGCATATATATATATATATATATATATATATATATATATATATATATATATATATATATATATATATATATATATATATATATATATATATATATATAATGAAATAACATTAAATGCATCATTAACAATACTGAATTAGCAGAAGCCCTATTTATCCATAGCAAATAGTACATTTTTATGACTTTAGTTTAGCTTCTGTACTTTTACAGGGTTCCTACGCAAGTATGGAATTTAATTTGAGTCATTTCCATGTCTGGATAAGTATGGACAAAATTAAAGAGAGCATGGACATGTATGCTTCCAGACTATTCAAGACATCCAGACTTCTGTTTCTAAAATATAACATTTTGAATTTCTCAAAATTGATCTTACATGCTGCGTTTTTTCTTGCCGTTGCAGAATTGCAAATACATAGCATCACAAATAATAAAACTTGTTTGAACATTCATGCAGTCATGTAATTATCAGAAAAGTAAACAGGCTATCTTTTCTGCATTGGCTCAAGACATTTATTTTATCAGTTCTGACAATTGAGTATCTATGACAGCTTTCCTTGGACACTTTCCATCTCCATAAATAATATAAAGTGCTTACCCGGTAAGCACTTTATATATTGTTATTATTATTATATGACCCTTACAGTAACAGAAGGGATGTTCATGTACAATTCACCTGTGAACTAAGGAGAACCAAAGTCTATTGACTTTACTTTCTTGGCTGTTAGATTAGGTAAATCATATCAACACTGTTTAATACATGACTATAAATAAAGTCAGTCCTACACCGAAAGTTTATGTGTATGTAAGGCTAAAGGATACCTTTATGGCTTCCTTATCGTTTCCTTTGTGTGTTCGTATATAATATAATACAGAATATTGTATTCAATAGATCATGGGACAATGATAGGGCATAGATGTTTGATAGTGGAAACTTGTCAAACCTTCTGTGTAGGAGTGACTTTATTTATAGTCATTTATTAAACATGGTTGATATGATTTACCTAATCTAACCGCCAATAAAGCAAAGTCAATAGACTTCAGTTCTCCTTTCTAGTTCACTGGTGAATTGTACATGAACAACCCTTCTGTTACTTATGTGGTGTATTTCAAGGCTAATACAGTGGAATATGAAATTATTATGATATTAGTACATTGTAAGCACAAAACCGGTAGAGTGTCTCATAAACTATATTGCACCTAGCTACAATCTTGCAATTATTTGGCAACATAATAGTAGGATATACATGGTCAGAATGTAACACACAGTACAGTTTAAAACTATTTATTTACATAATAAACATCTACAGTAGCTATGTATACTTGTATGTCAAATATGGTCTGAAGAACCAATGGAGAATTCTGGAAATTTGAGTCTGAAAAAGAACCCTTTTTTACCATAAAGTGACAAACAACCCATTTGGTAGAGCTTTGTTTTAATTGTATTAAGTTATAATCATGTTCAGTTACACCTCTGAGACGATAATTTGACAAAACGTTTTCATCTTACTTTTGAAATTCCAACCAAAAAGAGCCCTACTTTCAGGAAGGACTTAATTGATTTTCACTTATTAAAAGGTGGGGCTACCTGAGAATTCATGTGACTGGGGAAACAGTGACATAACATACCTCAACCAAAATGGTAGAAAGGGCTCAATCAGATTGAGTTTTGTTTTCAATGCGAAATAGTGACTCAAAATGTGCTCTACCAATTGGTAGAGCACATTGGTAGAGCCCTTGTGAGAAGATTCCAAGTGGCAGACAGCAGCACAGAGTGCAGACGGACCTGGCTGGTGCCTCTTTCCATAGTGGCTCTTTGTCTCAAGTTCACAGATGGATGGAATAGGCTCTATTCACAGCAGCCATATTATGAAGACATTCACAGGTGTTACCAATGATACTAATGAAGGCTCTGTTCCATTCTGGTCAAACAGAGTCAGGGTGCTGATGTTGTGCATGTTGGCCCACTGGGAAACACTCCGTTACACCAGTGGGTCTACAGTTGGGGTCCAGGGACCCTCATGGGCTTCCAAATGGCCCCTTACAGGTGTTATGGGTCCATTTGGTTCCATTTGTACACTCTCAGAGTTATGGGGGTCGTGGAAACCACTGAGCTACACTAAATGGGACAGAGCCTTCATTAGTATCATTGGTAACACCTGTGAAGGAAGTGATAATATGGCTGCTGTGCATAGAGCTAGATGCAATGGGTGCTGGGTAATGGGGTTCTACTACACTTTACTGCACACATGACATGGGCAACATACGGCCCGGGGGGCCGGACCCGGCCCTTTGACCATCTTAGTAATTAAGTAATTTCATCAAATCAAGCTGCCAAGTCAAGCATGTTTCTCTCTCCCCTTCAAGTCGGTAACGCATCTCTGTCATTTTAATTTCTTTGGCTATTCAAAAATAGCAGATATACAAGCTCATAGCTGCCAGAGCTTGTAGATCTGCAATGTTTTGGGGAAATCGTGGACATTTTGTGCAAATCTTTCAATATGTATTTTTTAAGCGAACATTTTTAACTCAAATCTTTGCTTCTGGGGGTTCAACAAATGTCTTCCAAAACAGTTTTTAGAAAAAACGTATGTTGCTGTAATATCAGTGGTTCTCAAACTTTTTCATGTCAAGGACCATCCAAAATGATATGTATTTGGCCGTGGACCCCCATCTCAAAATATTTTGTTCCAGAGGGACCCCCAGAAGTTGTAACATGAGTTAAAAATATTCGCTTAAAATCTATATTCAAGGATTTGCAACAAAAAAAAATCACGATTTTTCAAAAATAGCAGATCTACAAGCTCATAGCACTCGGCACTTGGTGCCGCACGCTATGAGCTTGTAGATCTGATATTTTTGAATAGCCAAAGAAATCTTAAAATGACACCGATGCGTCCCCGATCTGAAAGGGTTACATATTTTTCATCCGCCACACCCTCCTAATCCCTTCTTTGGCCTCTGTCTTCTTAGTGCTTCGGTCAGTCGGTCCGTATGTCCAACACTTTGGTCCCAATTGAACAACATTCTGCATCTCCATAAACTATTGGCTGAATTGTCGAGTTCTTCTGTGTAACTTCACGGTCCCCAGACAGAAAGATATAGGAGGAGGCGGGGTTTGGACAGGGCTGGCCGGGGCTGCGGCTGATCGGCAGTTCCCTCGACGAATCAGAGAGCGGGCTTGGATGAGTGGCGTTTGGATCTAACAGTGGGGAGAATTCAGCCACCTGAGAGAGAGAGAGAGAGAGAGAGAGAGAGAGAGAGAGAGAGAGAGAGAGAGAGAAAGGGTGCGTTCGGAAATTGTGCACCGGAGCGCACTCGCCTATTAGTTTGTATGGGCCAGTGCGCTCAGTGCTGTATTTCCGAACGCACCCAAAATGATTAGCCTGACTAACCACTTAACCCCTTAACCCCCAGCAGCCGTATTGTGGGGAAAGCATTCGCTGAAAACAGCCGATCGACAAGCGCTGCGACGCGTTGTGAGCTTGTCGATCGGCTATTTCCAGTGAAAGCTTTCCCCGCAATAACAGAAAACTCAAAATACACTACCAGAGCTCAGAGGAACTCCGTTCAACCAAATGGGATTTCAGTGGTTAAGCCCTATTTTATAGTTTGTCGTACAACGGCGTCGTGCAAAAACAGCAAAAATTGCCAATCTACAAGCTCGACACAATGCGTCGCATAGCTTGTAGGTTGACCCCCAAAATTGATTATTTCATTCAAATTCATTATTTTTTAACTAATAAATGAGATGGATTAGTTTGATCAACTCATTCACTGCCAAGGACGTCTTTGACGTCTTTTAGTTTGTTTGGCGGTGTTTCCACTAGATGTGGCTCTAAGCAAACACATGAGTGACCACTTCATCCCCAGATACACACAGAAGCAGGAGATCACGTGATCCCAAGCTTTACTACTCCGTCTACTTTCTGTTTAGCGCCTGTGGGGAAACAGCTGTAACTTGAGTGTTCTTTTTTTTTTGGGTGAGACATGCTATTTTCAACGGCCCATAACAACCCAACGGGAGGTCGCGGTGACAAAAGAAAGGTTCTCGCAGCACCACAGTGAAACCCTCCATGCTTAGCAACCGTCGGGCGATCGATCATGCATGGATATAAATATTCTGTGACCAGTTAAAAAAGGTAAGAAAAACGTGCGTTTTTGACAAGAGATGCTATAATCAACACCCTGAAAACAAGGGAAGGGGGGGGGGGGGGTCGCGGTGAGTTTTCTTTTCTCTCTCGCGGCAGCACAGTGAAACTCTCCATGCTTAGCTACCGTCCTGGGATGGATCATACTGGATATAAATATTCTGTGACCAGTTGAAAAGGTAAAAAAAACAACATCGCTGGCAGTGGGCAAACGCAGTCAGAAATAAGTCTGGCAGTGAATGAGTTGTTAATAGTGGTGTGCCGATACACTAATTTCACGAAACGATACGATACGATATTGGGCTCAACTTCGATACGATTTCGATACGATACGCACTTTTTTTTTTCACAAGCAGAAGAGACTGTGGACCCCAGCTAAGTCGAGGCGATGGTACTTTCCCCGGTTGGAATCCTTGACCTGTGCATCTGAAATTCCCGGCTGGTCAACAAGTGGGATTGTGTTCTATTGAACGGGAAACCAATGTCTCTCAAAAGGTTCTGGCTGGCAGTTGCCCACAGTTCGAAGCAAGTCAACATGCAAGGATGGAAATCATGGTCTGAAGTGAGGACTGCAGCAGCTGACCGTGAGAAGTGGAAGCGCTCTGTGAAGGCCTTATGTGCCACAAGCAGTGGTGGAAAGTAACTTAATACATTTACTTAAGTACTGTAGTTAAGTACAATTTTGAGGTATTTGCACTTTACTTGAGTATTTCCAATACTTTTACTTGTACTCCACTACATCTCAGAGGCAAATATTGTACTTTTACTCCACTACAATTATTTGAAAACTTTAGTTACTAGTTACTTTTCAGATATAAACTATGATATAATGAAACATACATTGACCACTTTAGCCATATTTTATACATAGGCTATTTTCAAATATTTAGTACTTAGATTTTGATGCCAATACTTTTGTACTTTTATTCAAGTACATTTTTAATTGTGGACTTTTACTTGTAACAGAGTATTTTTTATATTGCAGTATTGGTACTTTTACTTAAGTAAAGAATTTAAGTACTTTTTCCACCACTGACCACAGGTACCATTTCAGAAGAAACCAATGGTGTGTTGTAGATTTCTTTGGAGGCTATACTATAGTTATTCCCTCCCTCCCACACGCATGGCATGCACACATAATAAATATGAATTACTATGATGGTCAAAGGGCGGGCCCGGGCCATATGCTGCCCATAAGTGTAGTATAAGAACCCCAGCACCCAGCACCCATTGCATCTAGACCTTGCAGATTCCATCCATCTGTGAACTTGAGACAAAGAGCCGCTATGGAAGGAGGCCACCAGCCCCGTACGTCGGTTCAGAGCTATATGATATGGTCCGTCATCAACACTTTCTGCTGCTGTCTGCCACTTGGAATCGCGGCTATAATCTTCTCTCAAAGGGTGGGTGATTATTATACAGTATAACAGCCATTTATATGTAACATTATACTCTGTGGTGGAAAAAGTACTCAATTATTTGACTTAAGTAAAAGTATCAATACTGCAATGCAGTGGTGGAAAGTAACTAAGTACATTTACTTAAGTGCTGTACTTAAGTACAATTTTGATGTATTTGTACTTTACTTGAGTATTTCCAATTTCCAGTACTTTTACTTCTACTCCACTACATCTCAAATATTAGACAGGAGGGATTTCAGAAAAAAGGCCTTCTATAAGGAGGTTAGAGGCATTTGGGGGTAAAAGTTGGGAACCAGGCCATTTTACATAATTCAAGGGTGCTGAATCAGAAAAACACGGTTCCCAAGCAAAATTCTTAGTGCTTAACCTCCTAATTTGCATATCAAAATGGCTGCCGATTTTGAAGTATTTCTTAAACAACTCTATAACAAAGCAAGCAAATCTGACAAATAAAGTGTATATATTTATGTTCTGAGGGTCATACAATGTGTGGAAGATATTTGTAATGTAATATATGTAAATAAATGTAAATAATGTAAATAAATATGCAAATTAGAGGCCACTATTACAGAAAACGGTTTTGTACTTAAAGTGATTCATCCGCATCCCCCTTATTTTATTTTATTTCTACTTATCTGTATTTTTACCATCCTTAAGACATCTAAAATACATATTTAGATCATGGAAAAATCCTGGTACATTTGGCCCCTGATGACCAAAAAATAAATTGCCCCCATGTATAACTCACCCCCAGAATGAGTTAGAGCCACAGAACTGGTACTGATAACTGAACACAAACTACTTTCAACACAACTATATAGAGTGGGATGGGGATGGCTATAGTTACACTTAGACGGCCAACAGGGACTAGCTGAAATGTATTAAGCCCCGCCCCTCTGTGTTCCTATTGGCTGGGCTTTAAACAGCCTTAACTCCAATTCCCAGCATCGAAAACCTATGAAACTTCCTAGATGCGCTTAGACGGCCAACAGGGAAAGGCTGAAATTGTTTAAGCTATGTAGCCTAACTTTTCAGTTGATTGCCATACATGCTTGTGTCCCCCCCCCCACCCCCGATGGGCCCTGCCTAGTACAGCCTAGTCCAGCCTATTACTGCCTAGTCCTAGGACTAGGCTAGACCTGGGTGTACTAGGCTTTACTGTACTAGACTCTGCTGGGCTCTAATAGTCTGTTTTCAGCTCTAGCAGGCTTTGCTAGGCTGTACTTGGCTTTATTAGGCTATAGAAGGCAGTACTTTACTTTGGCCTACAAATGTTCATGCAAAACTATTGGTGGTGCACACACAAACTATTGCCCGTGTACACAGTGGTTAATCCCAATGGTCTGAGTATCTACAGGGCTGACAAGGGACTAGCACAGCCTAGTTCAACCTAATAGAGCCTAGTACAACCTAGTCTTAACTAGTCCAGTCTGTTCCATGCTAGTATAGCCTATATCGCCGTCCCCTAGTCTGTTCCATCAAAAGGCTGGACTAGGCTAGACCTGGGTGTACTAGGCTTTGATGTTGTAGTCTCTACTGGTCTCTAATAGACTGTTTTAAATTCCAGTAGGCTGTGCTGGTCTGTACAATGCTATATTAGGCTGTACAAGGCAGATCTGTACTATGGTCTACAAAGGTTCATGCAAAACTATTGATCGTGCACACACAAGCTATTGCCCGTGTTCACAGTGGTTAGTCCCAATGGTCTGAGGATCTACAGGGCTGACAAGAGCATAGTACAGCCTAATATAGCCTATTAGAGTCTAGTACAGCCTAGTACAGCCTCATCTATCCTAGTCCAGCCTTATCAGTCCTAGCATAGCCTGGTACCCCCTCCCCTATTATGTTCTCCCACCAGGCTGGACCAGGCTAGACCTGGGTGTACTAGGTTTTACTGTACTAGTCTCTGCTGGGCTCTAATGGTCTGCTTTCAGCTCTAGCACCCGTTGCTAGGCTTTACTGGGCTCTATTAGGCTATAGAAGGCAGTACTTTACTTTGGCCTACAAATGTTCATGCAAAACTATTTCTTGTGCACACACAAGCTATTGCCCGTGTACACAGTGGTTAGTCCCTATGGGTTGAGGATCTACAGGGCGGACAAGAGCCTAGTACAGCCTAATAGAGCCTATTAGAGTCTAGTACAGCCTATTACAACCTAGTCTAGCCTAGTCCGGCCTGTTCCATGCTAGTATAGCCTATACCACCCTCCCCTAGTCTGTTCTCCCAAAAGGCTGGACTAGTCTTGGATGTACTAGGCTGTACAGTACTAGACTCTACTGGTCTCTAATACGCTTTTTAGCGGCTCTAGCCGCTCTATACCTGACTTTGTCCGTGTGCGTCAACGTTCTGATTGGTCAGGTGCGTCAACAAAGTGATTGGTCAAGCTTCACGCGACACATGGCTATAAACACATTATAAACACATATCAATGACAAAATGTATCAAAGGCGCCGCTACCTTCACACAGGGTGTGATTTTTTAATCTCTAGTAGGCTTTGCTAGGCTGCACTAGGCTATATTAGGCTGTACAAGGCAGATCTGTACTATGGTCTACAAAGGTTCATGCAAAACTATTGCTCGCGCACACACAAGCTATGGCCTGTGTACACAGTGGTTAGTCCCTATGGTCTGAGTATCTACAGGGCTGACAAGGGACTAGTAAAGCCTAATAGAGAGTATTAGAGTCTAGTACAACCTAGTACAACCTACTGTAGCCTATTCCAACCTGTTCCATGCTAGTATAGCCTATAGAAATGATTTCATGTGCATGCCATAAGCAATGCACAACACGTCGTTGCAAATGCCGGAAATCTGGGTTACGATGCACAGCCATGTGTGCATGTCAGCAACGGAGTGATGATCAACCTCCTTGTATGAATGTGGTCTAGTGTCTAGACTTTCGTTCAACAATGGCCAATACAGTATCTTTAGAGTACTAAACCGTTATCCGTTATGGGGGCCGCTATTTTGCATATTTCGGAGTAGGCTGATTATTATATTATATTATATTATCATATTATATTACTTACAAATTCTTTACTCACATTGTAGAAAATGTATATAGACACTTCATTTGTCAATTTTGCTTGCCTGGCCACAGAGTTATTGAAGATAAAGGTGCGAATTTGCCAATTTGGCAGCCATTCAGATATGCAGATTAGAAGGTCAAAAACTAAACATTTAGCATGGGGAAAAAGTATGTATTTTAGATGTCCTAAGGATGGCAAAAATACAGATAATTAGGAACAAAATAAGGGGGATGCACCTTTTGCACCGTTTGAGTACTACGGTACATCATTTTATGTAATGGTGGCCTCTAATTTGCATACTTATTTACAATTTATTACATTACAAATATCTTCCACACATTGTATGACCCTCAGAACATAAATATATACACTTTATTTGTCAGATTTGCTTGCTTTGTTATAGAGTTGTTTAAGAAATACTTCAAAATCGGCAGCCATTTTGATATGCAAATTAGGAGGTTAAGCACTAAGAATTTTGCTTGGGAACCGTGTTTTTCTGATTCAGCACCCTTGAATTATGTAATATGGCCTAGTTCCCGACTTTTACCCCCAAATGCCTCTAATAATCACATATTTCAGAAATCCCACCGGTCTATATTGCAAATATTGTACTTTTACTTCACTTCATGTATTTGAAAACTTCAGTTACTAGTCACTTTGTAGATTTTTATTTTTATTACAAAACATACATTAACCACTTCAACCCATATGTACATTTCGGCTTTTTTCAAAACATTTGTATACATTTGAAAACTTGAAATGGGACATTCTGCATTCAAGTGCCAAAAAAAAGTTTCCACCACTGCTGACACTCATGTCCAGGATATGGAAGACAGGGTTCATGTGGTTAATTAAGTTTACCTGTATCAAATGGGTGGGTGGGCTAGACTTATTTGTGAACACATTACTTCATACCTTGTTTGATAAAAAAAAATGTAGCCTATTATTAACCACTTGAAATCTATAGCGTCCCTTTTTTGGAAAGAGAAAGAAAATAGCAGATCATGAAGGGTTGTGAGCTTATAGATCTGCAATGAAAAAAAGAAATGGGGCTTAACTGGTAATGTTAGACCTAAATAGGCTCTATGCACAGCAGCCATATTGGAAAGAAATTGGGCTTCTTCTTACTTCCTTCACAGGTGTTACCAATGATACTAATGAAGGCTCTGTTCCATTCTGGTCAGGGTGCTGATAGCGTGCATGTTGGCTCACTAGAAGTTCCCAAATGGCCCCTTATGGTGGGTGTGTAACTCTGAGAGTGTACAAATGTACACTCTCAGAGTTATGGGGGTCCTTGAAAATAAGACAACCACTATGCCACACTAAATGGAACTGAGTCTTAATTAGTATCATTGGTAACACCTGTGAAGGAAGTAAGGAAGGGGCCCAATTCATTCCCAATATGGCTGCTGTGCATAGAGCCTATTTGTTAGCCTCCCCAGAGCAGCTAGTTTGATATTGTCTCTGTTGGGTGGAAACCTCATATGTCCAAAACAGTTACTTTTCAGGATCAAAATTTCAAAATATCAAAAGTAGCAGATCTACCCCGTACAAGCCCAAGGTTTATATGCTATTTTTGCCAAATGTTCTATGTTCTCCCCAGAATAGTGACACTAGGGTTCATGTTAGTTAAAAATGACCAAATAATTCACACATATACACACACACGCACGCACGCACGCACGCACGCACGCACGCACGCACGCACACACACACACACACACACACACACACACACACACACACACACACACACACACACACACACACACACACACACACACACACACACACATTTTAATTCTTTATTTGAATCCACAAATTACAATTAATTTACAGGGAGACAAATATAACGGGGTTGATATTTCATGGTCCCTAAGGATACACATGACACCTTCTCCTCCACACAGACAAACTGCCTATAACAGCTGAAACAGAGCAATATTTTGCAAGTTGCTTGGCTTTGCTTTTTGTCATGCCAGCAATTGCTAGGCCACTCGTGGTCAGCTTATATACATGGCCCAGGCTTCCAAATATGAGCACAGAGAATCTGCATCTGTACCTGTAGCGTCCCAGCTGGGCATAAAGGAGGTTGAAGCTCAACTGATGATATGTAAGTGGTTTACTTTATTAATCAACGTGAAAACTGAAACAAAGGGGGGGAGGGACAAAAGAAAGCATAAACATATAATCAATAAACTGTCATGACTCAAAACACATGTCCCATATAGCCAATAAAAGGTGCATATCAAAAAACCACAAATACAGCATAAAATACCAACAATAATAAAACACACAACAATAAGAGACATTCACCTTTTTCCCTCTCCAGCTAGGTGCTAATTAAACCGGGTGCTTCTCCAGTGGCATGTCCATCCATCAATAACAGTTCATTAGGAATATCACTAAAAACAAATGTATCAAAGTTAAAATCCAAATCACATTTCCATTTCCATATCCATTTCCATTTCATTTCATTTGTTGGTGGCACTCACTTTTCCTCCTTTTGGTCCATCCAGTTTCCCAAACAATTCCTTTCATCTTGTGGCTCCGTGCCAAACAAACATTTGTCTCCGTGCTGCTCCCCTCCCCCGCTCACGTTAGACTGGCCTTGATAAGTGCACCGCTCTCAGTGCGCGGGTGCGCCTCCGCTGTTTCCTTCAAAATAAAGGTTCTCTGTCCTGGGTCCGTTACACGCTTCCGCTGTTTCCCTTCAAATTAAAGGTTCCCTGTCCTGGGTCCGTTACACTCCCACCAAATCTTTGAGAGCAACAAATGATTTTCCCGTTCAAAATAAAGGTTTCAGTGCACATACTGTATAAAACAATCCATATAGACACATGAAACTCTTAGAGAGAGAGAGGTCATGAATAATTAGGAAGCAGGTTCGCCAGTCTCTAACAAAAGGACCAGCTTCTGTACTGGGCGCTCGAGAACTGATGGTTTGTAGAGACGCTCACCCTTCCTGCCAAGCCTTCGATCGCCAAGACAGACTTGCACTCTCCTTACTAGTCCATCATTGCCTGCAGTAGAGTCTGTAACTCGACCCAATCGCCATTCGTTTCTGGGTAAATCGTCCTCTTGCACCATCACTACGTCTCCTACTTGGAGATTCCTTCGTGCGACATGCCACCGCTGTCTAATTGCAATGTTGGCCAGATATTCTTTACGCCATCTACTCCAAAACTGTTCAGCCAAGTATTGAACATGTCGCCATCTCTTACGGGCGTACATGTCCTCTCGTACAAAGGCACCTGGGGGGGGCAAGGCTTTGACCGACTTCATAGTCAGAAGATGGTTGGGAGTGAGTGGTTCAAGGCTGTTCGGATCATGGAGATTATCAATGGTAAGAGGACGATTATTTATTATGGCCATGGCTTCATACAAAAATGCACGTAAAGATGCGTCATCCAATCTGCCCGAAGAAAGCTCAATAGTCGCCTGTAGGACGCTTCTCACTGTGCGTATCTGGCGTTCCCAAACTCCGCCAGCATGACTCGAGTGAGGGGCATTCATGTAGAAGTCGCACTGTTTCTCAGAAAGAAATGCGGTCAACCGTTCTGCATCGACTTCCTTGAGCGCTTCCTTCAATTCATTTTTTGCACCAATAAAATTGCTTCCTTGATCAGACCTGATCTGTCGAACTGTACCACGTATGGCAATAAAGCAGCGAAGGCCACAGATAAAGGCATCTGTTGTCATATCATCAAGCATTTCTATGTGAATGGCTCGAGAAGAAAAGCAAGTGAAGAGAAGGCCATACCTTTTATTTACTTTCCGTCCTTGCTTTACAAGAAATGGACCGAAACAATCCATCCCACAATAGGTAAATGGTGGCGACGGGTCCACCCGTTCAGGAGGCAGGTCAGCCATTCTTTGTTCTTCCATAGGTCTTCTGTGTCGTCTGCAGGACACACACCGTTGAATGTAGGTGGCTACGGCTCGATTAATCCCTTGCATCCAATAGCCCCTTGACCTCATTTCGTTAATGGTTAGACCCTTTCCTTGATGCTTGACCTTTTCATGGCAATGCGCAATTATCATCTTGGACATGTGGTGGTTCTTTGGAATAATCACAGGATATTTATGCGAGTCAGAGATTGATGAGTTGCGCAATCTTCCTCCCACCTTGAGTATACCATCTTTGTCAAGAAAAGCATTGAGGCGGTACAATTTGCTGCGAAATGGCAATGAAGCTCCCTTTCGTATCAACTCCAACTCCTCTTCGTATACTTGTTCCTGCCAGGCTCGAATAATGGTACCTTCTGCCTTCTCTCTTTCCGCCACTGTGGTGAGGCCGTTTAATTTGCTCTTGCTGATGCATCTAAGAATGCGAGCAATGGCTCTAATAGCTCGTGAACAGGTTGATAACTTGCACAAACGGTCGATGATGCTTCCTTGCTCGGTTGCTTCTGTGTTTAGAACCTGAGAGCTCCTAACTTCTGGATCTCCTATTACCAGTTCAGGAATGTAATCGTCCGATGCCTTAATTTCTCTTTTCCACAGGAACTGTGGCCCTGTAAACCAACTGGAAGATGACAGTTCACTGGCAGTTAATCCCCTGGAGGCGAGGTCGGCGGGATTTTCAGCGGTGGGAACGTATTTCCATTGCTGAGGAGACGTGCTAAGATGTATCTTCTGCAACCGATTGGCCACAAAAGTATGAAATCGTCGTGCCTCATTGTTAATATATCCCAGCACTACCTTGGAATCAGTCCAGAAAACCTCCTCTGACTCTGGGTATCCCAGCTCCTCCTTGAGCATGTTGCTCATCTTCACAGAGACAACTGCAGCTGTCAATTCCAATCTGGGAATGGTGGTGATCTTTGTAGGTGATACTCTAGATTTCCCTATGATCAGGGCACAGTGAACATTTCCTTCCTCATTTTGAAGTCTCAAGTAGGTACACTGGCCATACCCAATTGTACTGGCATCAGAGAAATGATGTAGCTCAGTCTTGATTATTTTCCCGAAATCTGTAGGTGCATAACAGCGTGGTATTGTGATTTTGTCCAGATTTGCCAGGTCACTTCTCCATCTTCCCCATTGTGGCTGAAGCTCATCTGCCAAAGGGTCATCCCAGCCTATGCCACGTCTGCACATCTCTTGAAGGATCCCCTTCCCTTTCAGTAAGAATGGGGCCACAAACCCAAGAGGGTCGTACACGGAAGCAACTGTAGACAAAATTCCACGACGAGTCTCAGGCTGGATTTTGAGATTGACTGCAAGTCTGAAACAATCAGATTCCACATCCCATTGAATTCCCAATGCTCTCTCCACTGGCAGCTCATCAAAGGAGAGATCAAAGTTCTTCAGGTCTGTTGCACGTTCAGATGGCTGTATACTCTCCAAGACAACTCGGTCATTGGATATGAACTTGTGCAGTCTGAGACCACCGTTGTTACAGAGTTCTTGGGCTTCTCTAGCGAGCTGAATGGCATTTTCAGTGCTGTTCACACTTGTGACTCCGTCGTCAACGTAAAAATCCCTTAAAACAAACTGTGAGCCCAGAGGGTAAAGGTCACCGTTTTCTTTTGCTAGGTGCTTTAGCCCATAGTTTGCACATCCGGGAGAAGAAACGGCACCAAACAAATGCACGTTCATATGGAATTCCTTTGGCTGCGAGTCCAGATTTCCTCCCTTCCACCAAAGAAAGCGCAGGTAGTTTCGGTCATCTTTATTTACATAGAACTGATGGAACATCTTTTCGATGTCGCTAACAATGCCACTGGATGACGTCGAAATCTTAAAAGAACGCCAGTCAAGTTATTTGTCAGATCTGGTCCTGAAAGCAGGTGGTCGTTCAAACTAGTTCCTCGGTATTTAGCAGAACAGTCGAACACCACACGAAGTTTGTCTGGTTTCTTGGCATGATATACGCCATGATGGGGGATATACCATCTTTCGCCTTCAGTTCCATGGTCTTTAATTTCCTCGGCATCGCCCCTTTCTATTATTTCCTCCATGAAAGTGGTGTAATGCTTCTTATAGCTACTATCCTTAAGCAGTTTCCTTTTGAGATGGTTCAGTCTCACAGTAGCCAGCTGTTTATTTTCAGGTAGACTGGGTCTTTCTTTAAAGGGGAGAGGCATTTCATAATGGCCATGATTGGTTTCGTGTATACCTTCATTCATTATCTCCAGGAAAGCAATATCATCTTGGGATACCGTTTTGCTGTCTGTATCGCCATCCTTGAAGTCATACTCCAATATGCGAATGGCATCAGCGGGGGTGATTGGGGGTAGCTCCTTGACGAGGACTCTGTGGCACAAACTTGTGGGGTTTGAAAAGTCAAGACGTGGCAAGGAGCATCCTACAATAGTCCAGCCCAGATCGGTTTTAACAGCGTAGGGTTCATTTGGTTCTCCCAGAATGACTTGCTTAGGAGCCATCGCTGCAGAACAATTATAGCCTATTAAAAGGCCCACTTCACAATCTCTGAGTGATGGCATCTCGTCTGCTATCTCTGAGAGATGACTCCACTGTCTTGCCGTTTCACAGGTGGGAATGTGAGACCGATTTGCAGGTATCCAGTCCTTCGTATAAGCTAGTGGAAGGTCCACGTAGATAGCTGAATTGTATCCCCTGACTCGGAGCCCCGAGATCCTTTCGCTTTCGCTTCCACTCATGGTGGTCAGTTTCAATTTTACTGGATACATTTCTGTCCTCAAGGCCTGACTCAACCCCTTTTCAATGAATGTTGTATCACTCTGAGTGTCCAGCAGGGCATAAACGAGTTTCTCTGTACTTGGTTCATTCTTAGTTGACACCCATACTGGTACAACCATAGAGGTGTTGAGGGATCCTCCCCCGGCCACACTAAGTGATGTTGCTGTAGCTGAATTATTAACATTGTCTTGTGCTGGAGCCGTAAGAGATGGAAGTGTCTCCATACCGTAACTAAAGTTATGGAGGCAGGTAGGATGGTTTGCCTTGCAGACCTCGCACACCAGGCGATAGCGACAATGTTTAAAATTGTGGCCGGGTTTCAGGCATCCATAACATAGTCTTTTCTCCTTCACGTAATTACGTCGCTCCTCCAAAGACATCATTGTGAAACTTGAGCAGCCCTGAAGCTGATGTTTACTGTCTTGGCAAAGCAAACATGGAGGTTTTGACCTCCTTTGGTATTGGTAATCACCATCCGTGGCTGCTTGAGTGTTGAGAACACTAGCGTTGTTTCCTTTGGTTTCTCGAGACTGTCTTTTCTCCATGTTGGACTCTGAGGATCTAAGAGCGTGAAAGGAAGTAATAGGGTTACATGCGATCTCTGCCTCCATGGCAACGAAAGCAGAAAAATCCTTAAAACTAGGGAAATCTTTGTTGTCATGGAGACGTTGAGCTACTTGTCGATTCCACATGGAAGCTGCCCAATCAGGTAGCTTCTGAATTATCTTTTGATTTTCTTCGCAGTCATTGAGGATATCAAGACCCTTGACATGGGGCATGGCGTCTTTACAGGCATTCAAAAAATCCGCAAATTCCCTGAGACCTATGGCGTCCTTAGTTTGAACTTTAGGCCAGCTCGCCAGTTTTTCCCTGAAGGCTCTCTGAATAACAAAGGGCTGTCCATAACGAAGTTGTAATCTGTTCCAAGCTTCGCCATAAGCCTCCCCATCACTTCTGTAGAAGGTGCCCTCCAGAACCCTGCGTGCCGATCCTCCCACGTATCTCTTTAAATAATAAAGTTTTTCTGCTGGCGAAATAACCCTTTGGTCGACAAGTGAGCTAAATGAAGCCTTCCATTCAATAAAGGTGATGGGATCTCCGTTAAATATAAATGGCTCGGGAATGGGAAGTCTATTAAGGGCCATACTGTTCTGAAATGCCTGTGTGAGAGAAAGTACATCTGGACGTACATTTGATGTGGCTGCCCCCTCTTGTGCCTGATCATATGCGTTCAATTTAGCTCGAGCTACTTTGATCTCCCGCTCTGCTTGTAGCTGTTCCAGCTCTCCCTTCTGAGCCTCTAGATGTTCCTCCAAATCCCTTATACTGGTTCTCTTTTTCTGCTCTTCTGCTCGTGCCTTGTATTCCGCCTCCTTTACCGCAAGGTCGACTGCTGCCTCCATGCGATTATCTGCGGCGTTGGAATGTCGACTACTCCTGGTACTGACTTGTGACAGACTGCCAAAAATGGACTGAGAAGAATCACGGCCACGCAGTTCGTGAAGCCGATTGTTTTCCGTTGCTTCATCAAAATCCTCATCCACCATCCTATCATAGAGAATTTTCAAAAGGTCTTTTGAGATTGAGTCACATGCGTCCACCTTTTGTCTTATATTGGCATCTGGTGTAAAATGGTCTCGAATATCGAGGTAGAGCGCTACGATATTTTCCTTGCTTTTTACCAGTTCTTCAATAAATGGTCCTAGTTCACTCTCCGGAATTTTAGACTTCAGGCGATTCCTGGTGGTGCGTACTATGACCTTCCATTTTTCGTACATGCTGAGGAGCAATTTGGTCTTTTTCTCTGCCATTGTCTTTTGGAATGCAAGCATTTTCTCTGTTGGGACTGGTATACGAGTAGCACGTCGGCGAGTAGGGCTTATGGTTTCATCATCAAGCTTAGCTTGTAGGTCCTTTTCCATTTGTTCCTTATTTTCAATCTCTTCCTTTAAGTTTTGTCTCTTGGCTGGTTCCGTTTCCCTTTGGAGTTCATCTTTTAAGTCCTGAATTTCCTTTTTAACAATTTCCAGTTGCCCTTGCAGTGCCTGGTCTAGATCAGACCCCTCTGCCATAACACCTGCCTCTGGCATTTTGAGTCACAATAAATTATAAAGTGACAGTGCAGCGAAATAAAGGACCGAAAATGACCATCAACAAAAGTAAAACACAATATAAACCCAGCATTAAAACCTTGTATATAAACCTTAAACCTTGAAACCTTAAAAACCCTAAAAAGGCATTGTCCAAAAATATTCACAGTATTGAAAACCTTAATATGCAGATCATGTAACACTTGGAAACCCTTTAAAAAGCATTGTCCGAAAATTGTTCACATTCCTCTGTATGAAGCTTTATTTCATTTTGTTCCAAAAGGTGTGTGCAATGTTCTGTTCTGTAGGCTATTTCTTGTTTATGTTACTGATCACCGTGAAGCAGGCTTTGTAGAGTAGAGTGGGGTAGAGTAGAGTAGTTGTTTGCAGCAGGCCGTGTAGGTAAAGTTTTCACTGTAGCGTCCCAGCTGGGCATAAAGGAGGTTGAAGCTCAACTGATGATTTGTAAGTGGTTTACTTTATTAATCAACGTGAAAACTGAAACAAAGGGGGGGAGGGACAAAAGAAAGCATAAACATATAATCAATAAACTGTCATGACTCAAAACACATGTCCCATATAGCCAATAAAAGGTGCATATCAAAAAACCACAAATACAGCATAAAATACCAACAATAATAAAACACACAACAATAAGAGACATTCACCTTTTTCCCTCTCCAGCTAGGTGCTAATTAAACCGGGTGCTTCTCCAGTGGCATGTCCATCCATCAATAACAGTTCATTAGGAATATCACTAAAAACAAATGTATCAAAGTTAAAATCCAAATCACATTTCCATTTCCATATCCATTTCCATTTCATTTCATTTGTTGGTGGCACTCACTTTTCCTCCTTTTGGTCCATCCAGTTTCCCAAACAATTCCTTTCATCTTGTGGCTCCGTGCCAAACAAACATTTGTCTCCGTGCTGCTCCCCTCCCCCGCTCACGTTAGACTGGCCTTGATAAGTGCACCGCTCTCAGTGCGCGGGTGCGCCTCCGCTGTTTCCTTCAAAATAAAGGTTCTCTGTCCTGGGTCCGTTACACGCTTCCGCTGTTTCCCTTCAAATTAAAGGTTCCCTGTCCTGGGTCCGTTACAGTACCCAAGGTTTGTTATAATTCCCATTAGCAGTTGGTACTTAGAATGCTTATCTTGGAAAGCCTGGTTCATGTATAGGTCAAAGACACAGCCCACCTCCAGAATCAAAGCTTCCTTGTGGCAGGTGTCAACAAAAACAACATCAGGGGTATTTGGGATGTTAGCAAAGACATCACAAGTTAAGCCAAACCAATCTGGTAGCACTCTTGAGTGTTTGTACATTGCTGCGCTGGATGGCATACATTTTTTGACTGCATCGGACACTATGTCGACAATGCGGTCGTGGCGAGCAATGTACACATTTTTATATGCACTACATCCATTGGTGATGTGTGCAATGGATTCCAGGTGTTGTTCAGAATCATGATGGTTTATACAGAGTGGGCTATGGATGTCAGGGTACCAGATTGACAGATTGTACTTGGTTGGTAATACTTGCATTCTTGCTTTGATGGTGAATTTTTAGCACATCCTCCCCAATTACAGCATTTTTGTACATCGTATGTGAAACAGAATGATCAGCGGAATCAACACAGGCCAACTTTCCCTGCAGTCGAAGTCCACGCCAGTGTTGTTTGGCCTCAGTCTGTTTCATATTAAGCAGAACCCTTCTAGCTGTGTTTTCCTGTAGTCTAGTGTCCCCTCCCTGGTGGGTGAGAGTAGCCTCCACTACCACACTGGGGTCTGTAATTAGTCCATCAGTGATGGGCACTTCGGTGTTGTTTTTTGCCCATTTTAGCTGGACTCCTGTCCGGTGGCAGAGGTCGTTGAGGTCTGGCCAATCAGACCAGACCCCAAAGCCCTTGTCCCGTGAGTCCAGTTTTCCAGAGTCCTTCCTCCTGAACCCTAGGAAATGATTCTGGTCTGCAGCAGCCAGGGGGACCTTCCTCCTGCGTAAGTCCAGTAGGAGTGATGCCCTGGCCATTTCTCTGACAGTGCCATCATCATTATTGAGCATGTGGAGTAGGTGGGTCAGCCTCGTTGCTGCATAGATCCACTCTACATTTGGGACCCCTAGCCCCCCTTCGCCATATGAAAGGAAGAGTATGTCTCGTGTGGAGTGTGTGTTTAGGCCAACCCATGTTCTGGCCAGCTGGACAGTTCTATTTGTCATGTCTCTCAGTACCTTTTGTGGGATGTGTACATTGGCAAATAGATGTATTATCTTCGCCAGGACCACTTCTCTCACAGCCTCGAGTTTCATGACTATAGGGAGGGGGGACAGATCGATCAGATTGAGGCGATGGTGAAACTCTTTAGTGAGCTCCTCAACTTGTTCCGCCCACTCGCCAGCGATGTTGAACTTATGGCCCAGGTATGGGTAGGTCTCATTACGGGAATACACCCTGATGGGTTGGCCCATTATTAGGAAGGAGGGAGACACACACACACACACACACACACACACACACACACACACACACACACACACACACACACACACACACACACACACACACACACACACACACACACAGAGAGAGAGAGAGAGAGAGAGAGAGAGAGAGAGAGAGAGAGAGAGAGAGAGAGAGAGAGAGAGAGAGAGAGAGCTTTCGACACGTTCATGAGTGCACCTTTAATACAGGACAATTCAAGAGTGTGCCCATTGGAGAGACAGAGAGAGAGAGAGACAGAGAAAGAGAGAGAGAGAGAGAGAGAGAGAGAGAGAGAGAGAGAGAGAGAGAGAGAGATAGAGAGAGATCCAGCGTGAGAGAGAGAAACAAAAAACACGACTAAGCTCTAAACGTCAGAGATCACAAACTAAACTATTGTATTGTATTGTATTGTCTTAACAAAATTTACTTTAAATTATTGGTAATTGTTTTATGTGTCTAAAAGGTTTAGTCTCAAGTTCAATCCCTCATAACACATGAATTGAAATACAGCATTGATTATGTGTTGATCCTTTGGAAAGATCTATTCATGTTGACAAGATATGACTGATTATGTGAATGATGTGAATGTTGATTTATGCTGGATATTATATACAGCCTGGCATTGCCATACTGATAAACGTGGATTCACTCACAAGTTCCTCCTCCACGGTATGTGAGAGTGAATCCTCGTTATGAGTCTGGCCAATGTCAGGCTAGATATTATAAACTTTAACTGATTCAAATCAATTACAATGAAATCGATGCAAAATTAATATAATGAACACTTTATTTGAAGGCATCAAACTCAATGCACTAAATTAATACGGTTTCCCCCCGTTTTTTTAAAGGTGCAAACTGCAAATTTGATGGGTGAAAGTGCCATGGCTGAGGAGGCGTCAAGAAAAGCCAAGATAATCAACATCGTTGCACTTGTTCTTGGAATTGTTTTTATCACCGTCATGGTTGTCTTGGCTTTTTACATGCCTGTGTAATAGGCTATTGTTGACAATGATTATGATTATTGATCCATGGTGAATGATTCACTTTTGTTGCAACAAATAAATGCTGCACGATCAACAAGGATGGTGTTTTATTTCAATCAACAATGAGATGAAATACATATATATATTTTTCTTTATCTCTTGCTTTCCTCACACATAGTATCTTTCTGGTCACCGTGACCAAATTCAAGTGGATTCATCATTGTATCATGATTTTACATCCAAATTACAACCCCTAGCTCTTAATGAGATTTTGACATGACTGTTGTACTTTAAGTTAACCCTTTAAAAGGCACACCAAGAAAAAAGCAGTGGAAAATTATTTATCTTCATGTTTCATTTTTTTGGGTCAATAGTAACAACAATCAATTATATATTTTCAACAGACCCAACAGTTTTCTAAATATAGGCCTATACCAAACGGTTGAGATGTCACTTAGTGGTAAACATGAGTTTACATAGATTCATATGCATTCACTTGAAAAATATTCATATCTCTGTCTATGAACATGACTATGCATACAAGTTGGAAATGTAAATAATACAAAAAATAATACATTATCATAGTGAAGGTATCAAAATACATTTACAAATACAAATAAATGTAAAAAAAAAAAAAAGCATGTAAAAATAAACCAGTGTGGTGTGGGCAATGGCTGATTTAGGCAGTCACACCTGCAAGGCACCGAACAATCTGGCTCACCCCTACCTCTTCGATCTCCTCAAACGTCATGTCCCCTCCCGCTCCCTCAGGTCTGGTGAGGCATCCTGCTTGAGGACCCCAAGACCAAGCACCGTACCTGTAACTGGGGCGTTAGAGCTTTTGCTTTTGCTGCCCCTGTGCCCCAACCCTGTGGAATGCACTCCCCAAAACCCTCACAGAGATGCCCCCACCCTCCAAACCTTCCAAACCGCCCTCAAAACCCATATCTTCAATATCGCTTTCCCCAGCTAACTCCACCCCTCCCTTTTTTTCTCCTTCATTCCTTTATTCCTTAGTCTTAGCTTAGTGTTTTTTCCGCCTAATAAAGTTGTTTTTCTTTGTTGTTTTCTCATGCGATGCCCCCCCCCCATGTAAAGTGTCTTTGGGTACTCAAAAAAGTGCAATATAAATTTCAAATATAATAAACTAAATGGGTCATTTAGGTGTGACTCAGAGCCCAATTAGTTTGTACGCAGTGTGACTGCCTAAATCAGCCATCACACACACACCACAACCATACTAGCTGGGTGCCTCTCATGTTTTTTTTAGATAGGAATAAAATCATACTAATACAATTATTTCAGCATATATAAACCGCTCACAAAATGTAAGGAAACTTGAATTTGGGCCATTATATCTCCCCTTTACTAATACCAATCAGTAAAGTGTTATATATCATCTTTATCAGTGATTAGTCACCTTTACAACGAGGTAGGCCTACAGCTTGTAAGCATCGGGCATTCATGGACTGAGCAACACAGGCAAATGTGTGGGTAGCGCCGAGTAAAAATGTGCCAAAATGGCCTGTTAGACTTTTCTGCTGACATTCAATGTCGTGACATTCATGACATTCAATGGGCACAGGTGTATGACTGCCTCACAGGTGAGTGACTGGCACCTGAACATGGGTTCTGCAACTTTGTTGAGTTTGTGTATGCTCCAAGCAGCAACACTGCCCCCATGGAAAGGGGTGCAGTACGTTAGTCCGACAGCGCATTCCTCCGACAGCGCAGCGCTCCGACGTTTCCAATACTAAACCCGAACCAAACCCGCACCCTAACCCTAACCGCACGCGGATGCCACATAGTCAGATGCCACTTTTGTGCAACAGGGCAAGTGAAGCTGGTGTTCCGTTATGCAGGTGTTAGCCCTGGTACTATTTCCAAACTTAGGACTAAGTTCTGTGAGACTGGTGAAGTCAACAAGGAAGACAACAACCCAGACCCCTTGCTTCACTGAGGAACCATAGATTTACAGGCAAGATTTGCACAACGGTACCAAAGACAGATGTCAAAGTTGCCGGGCCCAGGTGCCAGTCATACACCTTTGACTGGCACACACCTGCCTGCAAATGGTACCAGGGCTGACATCAAATAATGCGTAATCTGCGTAACGGAACACCAGCTTAATTGCCCTATTGCACGGACAACAAGAGCGATTACCAGCAAAAGCATATTGGGTGATTTTGGCACATTTTTGCTCTGCGCTACCCACAAGTTTGCCTGTGTTGCTCATTCCACGAATGCCCGATGCTTACAAGCTGTACCTCGTTGTAAAGGTGACTAATCACCGATAAAAATGATATATAACACTTTACTGATTGGTATTAGTAAAGGGAAGATATAATGGCCCAAATTCAAGTTTCCTTACATTTTGTGAGCGGTTTATATAATGAAATAACATTAAATGCATCATTAACAATACTGAATTAGCAGAAGCTCTATTTATCCATAGCAAATAGTACATTTTTATGACTTTAGTTTAGCTTCTGTACTTTTACAGGGTTCCTACGCAAGTATGGAATTTAATTTGATTCATTTCTATGTCTGGATAAGTATGGACAAAATAAAAGAGAGCATGGGAAAGCATGTATGCTTCCAGACTATTCCACACATCCAGACTTCTGTTTCTAAAATATAACATTTTGAATTTCTCAAAATTGATCTTACATGCTGCGTTTTTTCTTGCCGTTGCAAAATTGCAAATACATAGCATCACAAATAATAAAACTTGTTTGAACATTCATGCAGTCATGTAATTATCAGAAAAGTAAACAGGCTATCTTTTCTGCATTGGCTCAAGACATTTATTTTATCAGTTCTGACAATTGAGTATATGACAGCCTTCCTTGGACACTTTCCATCTCCATAAATAATATAAAGTGCTTACCCGGTAAGCACTCTAATATATATATATTAATATATTATTATTACTCCCCGCTAGTTACTCCCCGCTAGGAGAGTATTGTTATCACCGCGTTTTCACTTTCTAAACATGACACGCCGATTGGTCAAGCCTCACGTGACACGTGAAATACTGTGATCTGATTGGCTAGTGACGTATAGTGGTCTATATATACATGGCGTCATTTTGAAAGTGTCTCCGCCACTTTCAAAATGAGGTAAGACGGGAACCAGGTAAGACACGAAATGGCTGCATGGCTGATACATAATTGGCAGTGGGAGTTGGCTGAGCCGTCACGGATGCACCATCACATAGACCCTGGGGATGGAGTCCAGGGAGAACACCTACGGTTCAACAGTGTCCAGAGGACACTGCTGAACCGCCTCCGTACTGGGGTTGGAACCAGGTAAGACACGAAATGGCTGCATGGCTGATACATAATTGGCAGTGGGAGTTGGCTGAGCCGTCACGGATGCACCATCACATAGACCCTGGGGATGGAGTCCAAGGAGAACACCTACGGTTCAGCAGTGTCCAGGGGACACTGCTGAACCGCCTCCGTACTGGGGTTGGCCGGTTCAAGTCGCCCATGAAGAAGTGGGGCCTGACAGACAGCGCAGTATGCGAGTGTGGCGAACCTGAGCAGACTGCCGACCACATCATCACACACATTGGAAGGCGCTAGTGGAGGAGCTAGGAGAGTATTGTTATCACCGCGTTTTCACTTTCTAAACATGACACGCCGATTGGCCAAGCCTCACGTGACACGTGAAATACTGTGATCTGATTGGCTAGTGACGCATAGTGGTCTATATATACATGGCGTCATTTTGAAAGTGTCTCTGCCACTTTCAAAATGAGGTAAGACGGGAACCAGGTAAGACACGAAATGGCTGCATGGCTGATACATAATTGGCAGTGGGAGTTGGCTGAGCCGTCACGGATGCACCATCACATAGACCCTGGGGATGGAGTCCAGGGAGAACACCTACGGTTCAACAGTGTCCAGTGGACACTGCTGAACCGCCTCCGTACTGGGGTTGGAACCAGGTAAGACACGAAATGGCTGCATGGCTGATACATAATTGGGACGTAGGTACGTTGTGAGCTTGTACGGACGCTGTGAGCTTGTACGGACGTTGTGAGCTTGTACGGACGATCTGAGCTTGGAGGGACGCTGTGAGCTGGTAGTTGTGAGCTTATAGAAACGCTGTGGGACGTAGGTACGTTGTGAGCTTGTAGGGACGCTGTGAGCTTGGAGGGACGAGCTTGTACGGACGCTGTGAGCTTGTAGGCGATCTGAGCTTGGAGGGACGATCTGAGCTTGTAAAGACGTTGTGAGCTGGTAGGGACGCTGTGAGACGTAGGGACGTTGTAAGCTTGTAGGAACGCTGTGGGACGTTGTAAGCTTGTAGGGACACTGTGAGGCTGTAAGTTTGTAGGGACACTGTGAGCTTGGAGGGACGTTGTGAGCCGGTGGTGACACGGTGCAATTAACTCTTATTATGCAAACTGAAGAATCTAATCATCAAACCAATGAAGAACCAGAGGCTCAACACCCACAGCAGAAGGACCAAGCTGAGAAACAAAGACGAAGAACATTCGCATCTGAAAATGACAAAGAAGAAAGACGAGCAGCTAAGAAGAGATGCCTTACAGGTCTTAAAGACATTGAAATTGATGACGCTGCTACTACATTCTTAAAAAAGATGTCACAAAGTGGACCCAATTATGTCTGTTTCTCATGTGAACGAATGCTCTATAGAGAATCAGTGGTAAAGTTTAAACCTTCAAAATACAAAGAAACAATGGATACTTTAGATCTCCTGCAGAAAGACCCAACAACTATAAATCAGAACAACACTTGGATCTGCCACACATGTCACAACTATATTAAAAGAGGAAAACTCCCTACACAAGCTTGGGCTAACAACTTATTACTTGATGCCATTCCCGTAGAACTGCAAGATTTACATCCTTTAGAAGAAAGGTTAATAAGTCAACGTATCGCCTTCATGAAACTTGTTGGTTTGCCAAGAGGCAGACAAAAGGCAATTCATGGTAATGCAGTCAATGTTCCATGTAAGTTAGACACTATTACCAAATTACTTCCAAGACTTCCAGAGACCCTTGAAGTTATTCCCCTTAAATTGAAAAGAAAACTTGCATATAAAGGACATTATATACACGAATTTGTGCGTCCAAAGAAGGTCCTTGAGGCCCTAAATTGGCTACAGACACACAATCCTCTGTACAGGGACATTCAGATCTGCAATGACTGGCAGGACCGTTGGATCCAAGGAAATAATGACTTGTGGGAAGCCATGACAACTAGACCAGAACAACCTTACACAAATAAGAATGAAAACACCTCTGTAGTTGCAAGTTGTAATACTGTAACCATTGGCCACCTTGATCAAATACATTATGTAGCACTGAAAAGAAGTAATATAGATCAAACACACAAATCAACTGTTGAAATTATTCAAGAAAATGAAGATGAAGAAGATAGACAGGCATTTGAACAAACAATTCAATTAAGAGGACTTCCATATGACACATTACTTCAAGAAGAACATTTTTTGGATACAGACACTACATATTCAGTCGCCCCTGCAGAACACCAAAAACCATGCGCCTTCTACCAAGACGAAAACTTTGAAGAGTTATCAAATCCATCAAAATACCCTTATGGTTGTGGTGGTTTAAAAACTGAAAGAGTAAAAAATATCACACAGAGAAAATATTTTAACCAACGCCTTTTGCATTGTGATGGTCGTTTTGCTAAAGATATAGATTATCTTCTGACAGCTCAGTACATGGTGGAAGCACAACAGGTCAAAGAACAAGTCCAGATATCACTACGACAAAGCAGAGGTAAAATATTCCAAAATGAAAGGGTTACTGCTGGCATATTTAAATCACAGGAAAATGTACAAACAATGTTGTTCACAGATATAGCCTTCAAATTCCTGAAAAACACAAGAGGTTCACCAGCCTATTGGCAAAATGTGCTTTTAGATTTACTAGCAATAATAAGACAATTAGGAATACCAACCTTCTTTGTAACGTTGAGTGCGGCAGACATGCAATGGCCAGAAGTTATTCAGAGTATTGCACGTCAGTATGGAAAAATCCTAACAGCAGATGATGTTAAAAATATGGGCTATGAAGAAAAATGTAAATGGCTGCGCAACAACCCAGTAACAGCTGCACGTCAGTTTCACTATCGTCTACAAACATATTTCAAAGATGTCCTTAATGATAAATCAAATCCACTTGGCGAACTTGTAGATTTCTTCATACGTATTGAATTCCAACAGAGGGGCTCGCCACATGCGCACACACTACTGTGGATAAAGAATGCCCCGAAAGTTGGTGTGAACACAAATGCTGAAGTTGCTGCATTCATTGACAAACATATAACATGTACAATCCCAGAAGACGATGATGTACTCAAAACATTAGTCCTATCAGTACAAAAACACAGACATTCCACTACATGTAGAAAATATGGTTTCTGCAGATTCAACTTTCCACACCTTCCAAGTAGTGAAACCTTAATAGCCACAGAGTATTGTTATCACCGCGTTTTCACTTTCTAAACATGACACGCCGATTGGTCAAGCCTCACGTGACACGTGAAATACTGTGATCTGATTGGCTAGTGACGTATAGTGGTCTATATATACATGGCGTCATTTTGAAAGTGTCTTTGCCACTTTCAAAATGAGGTAAGACGGGAACCAGGTAAGACACGAAATGGCTGCATGGCTGATACATAATTGGCAGTGGGAGTTGGCTGAGCCGTCACGGATGCACCATCACATAGACCCTGGGGATGGAGTCCAGGGAGAACACCTACGGTTCAACAGTGTCCAGAGGACACTGCTGAACCGCCTCCGTACTGGGGTTGGAACCAGGTAAGACACGAAATGGCTGCATGGCTGATACATAATTGGCAGTGGGAGTTGGCTGAGCCGTCACGGATGCACCATCACATAGACCCTGGGGATGGAGTCCAAGGAGAACACCTACGGTTCAGCAGTGTCCAGGGGACACTGCTGAACCGCCTCCGTACTGGGGTTGGCCGGTTCAAGTCGCCCATGAAGAAGTGGGGCCTGACAGACAGCGCAGTATGCGAGTGTGGCGAACCTGAGCAGACTGCCGACCACATCATCACACACATTGGAAGGCGCTAGTGGAGGAGCTAGGAGAGTATTGTTATCACCGCGTTTTCACTTTCTAAACATGACACGCCGATTGGCCAAGCCTCACGTGACACGTGAAATACTGTGATCTGATTGGCTAGTGACGCATAGTGGTCTATATATACATGGCGTCATTTTGAAAGTGTCTCTGCCACTTTCAAAATGAGGTAAGACGGGAACCAGGTAAGACACGAAATGGCTGCATGGCTGATACATAATTGGCAGTGGGAGTTGGCTGAGCCGTCACGGATGCACCATCACATAGACCCTGGGGATGGAGTCCAGGGAGAACACCTACGGTTCAACAGTGTCCAGTGGACACTGCTGAACCGCCTCCGTACTGGGGTTGGAACCAGGTAAGACACGAAATGGCTGCATGGCTGATACATAATTGGGACGTAGGTACGTTGTGAGCTTGTACGGACGCTGTGAGCTTGTACGGACGTTGTGAGCTTGTACGGACGATCTGAGCTTGGAGGGACGCTGTGAGCTGGTAGTTGTGAGCTTATAGAAACGCTGTGGGACGTAGGTACGTTGTGAGCTTGTAGGGACGCTGTGAGCTTGGAGGGACGAGCTTGTACGGACGCTGTGAGCTTGTAGGCGATCTGAGCTTGGAGGGACGATCTGAGCTTGTAAAGACGTTGTGAGCTGGTAGGGACGCTGTGAGACGTAGGGACGTTGTAAGCTTGTAGGAACGCTGTGGGACGTTGTAAGCTTGTAGGGACACTGTGAGGCTGTAAGTTTGTAGGGACACTGTGAGCTTGGAGGGACGTTGTGAGCCGGTGGTGACACGGTGCAATTAACTCTTATTATGCAAACTGAAGAATCTAATCATCAAACCAATGAAGAACCAGAGGCTCAACACCCACAGCAGAAGGACCAAGCTGAGAAACAAAGACGAAGAACATTCGCATCTGAAAATGACAAAGAAGAAAGACGAGCAGCTAAGAAGAGATGCCTTACAGGTCTTAAAGACATTGAAATTGATGACGCTGCTACTACATTCTTAAAAAAGATGTCACAAAGTGGACCCAATTATGTCTGTTTCTCATGTGAACGAATGCTCTATAGAGAATCAGTGGTAAAGTTTAAACCTTCAAAATACAAAGAAACAATGGATACTTTAGATCTCCTGCAGAAAGACCCAACAACTATAAATCAGAACAACACTTGGATCTGCCACACATGTCACAACTATATTAAAAGAGGAAAACTCCCTACACAAGCTTGGGCTAACAACTTATTACTTGATGCCATTCCCGTAGAACTGCAAGATTTACATCCTTTAGAAGAAAGGTTAATAAGTCAACGTATCGCCTTCATGAAACTTGTTGGTTTGCCAAGAGGCAGACAAAAGGCAATTCATGGTAATGCAGTCAATGTTCCATGTAAGTTAGACACTATTACCAAATTACTTCCAAGACTTCCAGAGACCCTTGAAGTTATTCCCCTTAAATTGAAAAGAAAACTTGCATATAAAGGACATTATATACACGAATTTGTGCGTCCAAAGAAGGTCCTTGAGGCCCTAAATTGGCTACAGACACACAATCCTCTGTACAGGGACATTCAGATCTGCAATGACTGGCAGGACCGTTGGATCCAAGGAAATAATGACTTGTGGGAAGCCATGACAACTAGACCAGAACAACCTTACACAAATAAGAATGAAAACACCTCTGTAGTTGCAAGTTGTAATACTGTAACCATTGGCCACCTTGATCAAATACATTATGTAGCACTGAAAAGAAGTAATATAGATCAAACACACAAATCAACTGTTGAAATTATTCAAGAAAATGAAGATGAAGAAGATAGACAGGCATTTGAACAAACAATTCAATTAAGAGGACTTCCATATGACACATTACTTCAAGAAGAACATTTTTTGGATACAGACACTACATATTCAGTCGCCCCTGCAGAACACCAAAAACCATGCGCCTTCTACCAAGACGAAAACTTTGAAGAGTTATCAAATCCATCAAAATACCCTTATGGTTGTGGTGGTTTAAAAACTGAAAGAGTAAAAAATATCACACAGAGAAAATATTTTAACCAACGCCTTTTGCATTGTGATGGTCGTTTTGCTAAAGATATAGATTATCTTCTGACAGCTCAGTACATGGTGGAAGCACAACAGGTCAAAGAACAAGTCCAGATATCACTACGACAAAGCAGAGGTAAAATATTCCAAAATGAAAGGGTTACTGCTGGCATATTTAAATCACAGGAAAATGTACAAACAATGTTGTTCACAGATATAGCCTTCAAATTCCTGAAAAACACAAGAGGTTCACCAGCCTATTGGCAAAATGTGCTTTTAGATTTACTAGCAATAATAAGACAATTAGGAATACCAACCTTCTTTGTAACGTTGAGTGCGGCAGACATGCAATGGCCAGAAGTTATTCAGAGTATTGCACGTCAGTATGGAAAAATCCTAACAGCAGATGATGTTAAAAATATGGGCTATGAAGAAAAATGTAAATGGCTGCGCAACAACCCAGTAACAGCTGCACGTCAGTTTCACTATCGTCTACAAACATATTTCAAAGATGTCCTTAATGATAAATCAAATCCACTTGGCGAACTTGTAGATTTCTTCATACGTATTGAATTCCAACAGAGGGGCTCGCCACATGCGCACACACTACTGTGGATAAAGAATGCCCCGAAAGTTGGTGTGAACACAAATGCTGAAGTTGCTGCATTCATTGACAAACATATAACATGTACAATCCCAGAAGACGATGATGTACTCAAAACATTAGTCCTATCAGTACAAAAACACAGACATTCCACTACATGTAGAAAATATGGTTTCTGCAGATTCAACTTTCCACACCTTCCAAGTAGTGAAACCTTAATAGCCACAGAGTATTGTTATCACCGCGTTTTCACTTTCTAAACATGACACGCCGATTGGTCAAGCCTCACGTGACACGTGAAATACTGTGATCTGATTGGCTAGTGACGTATAGTGGTCTATATATACATGGCGTCATTTTGAAAGTGTCTTTGCCACTTTCAAAATGAGGTAAGACGGGAACCAGGTAAGACACGAAATGGCTGCATGGCTGATACATAATTGGCAGTGGGAGTTGGCTGAGCCGTCACGGATGCACCATCACATAGACCCTGGGGATGGAGTCCAGGGAGAACACCTACGGTTCAACAGTGTCCAGAGGACACTGCTGAACCGCCTCCGTACTGGGGTTGGAACCAGGTAAGACACGAAATGGCTGCATGGCTGATACATAATTGGCAGTGGGAGTTGGCTGAGCCGTCACGGATGCACCATCACATAGACCCTGGGGATGGAGTCCAAGGAGAACACCTACGGTTCAGCAGTGTCCAGGGGACACTGCTGAACCGCCTCCGTACTGGGGTTGGCCGGTTCAAGTCGCCCATGAAGAAGTGGGGCCTGACAGACAGCGCAGTATGCGAGTGTGGCGAACCTGAGCAGACTGCCGACCACATCATCACACACATTGGAAGGCGCTAGTGGAGGAGCTAGGAGAGTATTGTTATCACCGCGTTTTCACTTTCTAAACATGACACGCCGATTGGCCAAGCCTCACGTGACACGTGAAATACTGTGATCTGATTGGCTAGTGACGCATAGTGGTCTATATATACATGGCGTCATTTTGAAAGTGTCTCTGCCACTTTCAAAATGAGGTAAGACGGGAACCAGGTAAGACACGAAATGGCTGCATGGCTGATACATAATTGGCAGTGGGAGTTGGCTGAGCCGTCACGGATGCACCATCACATAGACCCTGGGGATGGAGTCCAGGGAGAACACCTACGGTTCAACAGTGTCCAGTGGACACTGCTGAACCGCCTCCGTACTGGGGTTGGAACCAGGTAAGACACGAAATGGCTGCATGGCTGATACATAATTGGCAGTGGGAGTTGGCTGAGCCGTCACGGATGCACCATCACATAGACCCTGGGGATGGAGTCCAAGGAGAACACCTACGGTTCAGCAGTGTCCAGTGGACACTGCTGAACCGCCTCCGTACTGGGGTTGGCCGGTTCAAGTCGCCCATGAAGAAGTGGGGCCTGACAGACAGCGCAGTATGCTGGAGCAATACATCATGTAGACACACTGATGTCATCACAATATGTATTATAAATAGATTAGACAGGATTAATAGGAACAGTAGATTCAAGTATAAATTGAGATCACAGTTAATGACACGGTGCATTACACTCAGGACATTCACATTACACTCAGGCACTCACATGAATAAATAGGCATAGCGAACTATTCATGACATCACTGTTACATCATGAATACATAGATATTTAGCTATATAAACTAAAACATCAGATGAATGATTAGGCTTCTATATCTAAATCAGGAATATTGTCTGATTTCGTTTTGCTAATCATTTTAATTAATCAGCTGTGAGTACCTGGTAGGGACGCTGTGAGCTTGTAGGGACGTTGTGAGCTTATAGAAACACTGTGGGACGTAGGTACGTTGTGAGCTTGTACGGACGCTGTGAGCTTGTACGGACGTTGTGAGCTTGTACGGACGATCTGAGCTTGGAGGGACGCTGTGAGCTGGTAGTTGTGAGCTTATAGAAACGCTGTGGGACGTAGGTACGTTGTGAGCTTGTAGGGACGCTGTGAGCTTGGAGGGACGAGCTTGTACGGACGCTGTGAGCTTGTAGGCGATCTGAGCTTGGAGGGACGATCTGAGCTTGTAAAGACGTTGTGAGCTGGTAGGGACGCTGTGAGACGTAGGGACGTTGTAAGCTTGTAGGAACGCTGTGGGACGTTGTAAGCTTGTAGGGACACTGTGAGGCTGTAAGTTTGTAGGGACACTGTGAGCTTGGAGGGACGTTGTGAGCCGGTGGTGACACGGTGCAATTAACTCTTATTATGCAAACTGAAGAATCTAATCATCAAACCAATGAAGAACCAGAGGCTCAACACCCACAGCAGAAGGACCAAGCTGAGAAACAAAGACGAAGAACATTCGCATCTGAAAATGACAAAGAAGAAAGACGAGCAGCTAAGAAGAGATGCCTTACAGGTCTTAAAGACATTGAAATTGATGACGCTGCTACTACATTCTTAAAAAAGATGTCACAAAGTGGACCCAATTATGTCTGTTTCTCATGTGAACGAATGCTCTATAGAGAATCAGTGGTAAAGTTTAAACCTTCAAAATACAAAGAAACAATGGATACTTTAGATCTCCTGCAGAAAGACCCAACAACTATAAATCAGAACAACACTTGGATCTGCCACACATGTCACAACTATATTAAAAGAGGAAAACTCCCTACACAAGCTTGGGCTAACAACTTATTACTTGATGCCATTCCCGTAGAACTGCAAGATTTACATCCTTTAGAAGAAAGGTTAATAAGTCAACGTATCGCCTTCATGAAACTTGTTGGTTTGCCAAGAGGCAGACAAAAGGCAATTCATGGTAATGCAGTCAATGTTCCATGTAAGTTAGACACTATTACCAAATTACTTCCAAGACTTCCAGAGACCCTTGAAGTTATTCCCCTTAAATTGAAAAGAAAACTTGCATATAAAGGACATTATATACACGAATTTGTGCGTCCAAAGAAGGTCCTTGAGGCCCTAAATTGGCTACAGACACACAATCCTCTGTACAGGGACATTCAGATCTGCAATGACTGGCAGGACCGTTGGATCCAAGGAAATAATGACTTGTGGGAAGCCATGACAACTAGACCAGAACAACCTTACACAAATAAGAATGAAAACACCTCTGTAGTTGCAAGTTGTAATACTGTAACCATTGGCCACCTTGATCAAATACATTATGTAGCACTGAAAAGAAGTAATATAGATCAAACACACAAATCAACTGTTGAAATTATTCAAGAAAATGAAGATGAAGAAGATAGACAGGCATTTGAACAAACAATTCAATTAAGAGGACTTCCATATGACACATTACTTCAAGAAGAACATTTTTTGGATACAGACACTACATATTCAGTCGCCCCTGCAGAACACCAAAAACCATGCGCCTTCTACCAAGACGAAAACTTTGAAGAGTTATCAAATCCATCAAAATACCCTTATGGTTGTGGTGGTTTAAAAACTGAAAGAGTAAAAAATATCACACAGAGAAAATATTTTAACCAACGCCTTTTGCATTGTGATGGTCGTTTTGCTAAAGATATAGATTATCTTCTGACAGCTCAGTACATGGTGGAAGCACAACAGGTCAAAGAACAAGTCCAGATATCACTACGACAAAGCAGAGGTAAAATATTCCAAAATGAAAGGGTTACTGCTGGCATATTTAAATCACAGGAAAATGTACAAACAATGTTGTTCACAGATATAGCCTTCAAATTCCTGAAAAACACAAGAGGTTCACCAGCCTATTGGCAAAATGTGCTTTTAGATTTACTAGCAATAATAAGACAATTAGGAATACCAACCTTCTTTGTAACGTTGAGTGCGGCAGACATGCAATGGCCAGAAGTTATTCAGAGTATTGCACGTCAGTATGGAAAAATCCTAACAGCAGATGATGTTAAAAATATGGGCTATGAAGAAAAATGTAAATGGCTGCGCAACAACCCAGTAACAGCTGCACGTCAGTTTCACTATCGTCTACAAACATATTTCAAAGATGTCCTTAATGATAAATCAAATCCACTTGGCGAACTTGTAGATTTCTTCATACGTATTGAATTCCAACAGAGGGGCTCGCCACATGCGCACACACTACTGTGGATAAAGAATGCCCCGAAAGTTGGTGTGAACACAAATGCTGAAGTTGCTGCATTCATTGACAAACATATAACATGTACAATCCCAGAAGACGATGATGTACTCAAAACATTAGTCCTATCAGTACAAAAACACAGACATTCCACTACATGTAGAAAATATGGTTTCTGCAGATTCAACTTTCCACACCTTCCAAGTAGTGAAACCTTAATAGCCACAGAACTCCACGAAGAAGATGACCAAAACACTATACAAAGATCCCTTGATGCAAGCCACACGATTCTGCAAAAAGTGGCTACCTCCATGTTCAATGAAGACAATCCTGAGAATATCTCACTGAAAGACTTGTTACAAGACGCCTGTGTCGACCAAGAAGATTACCAATGGGCAATATCAGTCATGAAATCTGGAAAAAAAATAATACTGAAACGTCAACCAGGAGAACGTTGGATTAATTACTATAATATAAACATCCTCAAAACCTGGCAAGCAAACATGGATATTCAATTCGTATTGGATGCATATTCTTGTGTCAAGTACATAACCAGCTACATGTTAAAATCTGAAAGAGCAATGAGTGAATTATTGAAGAAAGTTGCTCATGAAAATAGAGGCGAAGATGTGACCACACAATTAAAGAAGGTTGGCTCTGCATTCCTTAACAACAGAGAAGTAAGTGCTCAAGAAGCAGCTTACAGATTACTATCCTTACCATTAAAAAAGACAAGCAGAAAGGTGATCTTTGTGAACACATCACCCAGACATAAAAGAGTTTCTCTTCTTAAACCGGTAAGTATACTACAAGATATGGATGATGATGACGAAAACATATTCTGCATCTCACTTCTCGACAGGTATGAAGCACGCCCAGACTTCCTAGAAAGCATGTGTCTGGCAGAGTTTGCTGCCACCTACGTAACATTATACAATAAAACTGATTCTGATGCCTTTGACCACATACCAAATACCTTTGATGAAGATGATAAACCTAAAGACAGAAACAATTACATCACCCTGAAAAATGATCTTGGACAGATGCGAACCCGCACACGCCACTGTGTCATTCGTTTTTATAAAGAAAGATCCGAAGGAGAAGAAAAATATAGAAACATTCTAATGTTGTACTTACCTTGGCGCATAGAGGAAAGAGACCTACTAGCAAATCATCCAACTTTCAAAGAACACTATGATCATGTTCTACAGACAATCCACCACAACGAAAAGAAGTTCAGTATAAACACACAAGAACTTGACCAAGCAGTAGAAGACATTAAAACAATGAAAAGACCACAAGATGTCTGGGATTTGATTGCAGCCAACACTGAACATGAAATAGCCATACAAAACAATGAAGGCAATATCATAGAGAGAGAATTACAAGACGACGCAGACCAATCAAATGTAGACGTAGATTTTAAAGAGCCACCAGTCCAATCAGAACTTCATGCACGTTTCACTGCGGAGCTAAACAAAAGTGTGATGAATCGAAAAGACTACTTAAGCATGATGCGATCACTGACTCCAAAACAGAAGGAAATGGTGACCTTTCACAGAAAATGGTGCAAAAAAACAATCATTGCACTTAAAACTCATCAACCGCATCCCAGTTACCAAGTCTTTCTGAGTGGACCAGGAGGAGTTGGTAAAAGTCACATCATTAAACTAATCCACTATGAAACCATGCACCTACTTCATCGACTGTCTCAGTATTTTGAACCAAGTGAACTTACTGTACTTTTGACAGCATTCACCGGAACAGCAGCATTTGCCATCGACGGTATAACACTTCATTCTGCCCTCAACTTTCCACCTATGACTAAATCAATGACATACCAACCTCCAAAACAAGATACATTAAATACATTGCGCTCGCGATTGGGAAAATTAAAACTGCTAATCATTGACGAAGTTTCCATGGTGGGTGCAGATCTTCTACATCTCATTCACAAACGCCTTCAAGACATCACAGGTATAACCAGCCCAGAGTCCCGTTTTGGTAATGTCAGCATCCTTGCAGTCGGTGACCTGTACCAACTACCACCAATAAAAGCGAAAATGGTATTCGACACACCCTCTGATGCTTATGTCAGACTACATGGTTCATTATGGAAAGAAAACTTCCAGCTACTTGAACTAACAGAAACAATGCGCCATAAAGATGACCAACGCTATGCAGAGTTGCTTATGAGAGTTCGTACAAACACATGCTGTGCAGAAGACATTGCATTGCTACGCACAAGAATCATCTCCAAAACAGATCCTTCGTACCCAAGTGACGCATTGCATGTCTTCAGAACAAATGCGGCCACAAATTCACACAATGATGAAAAATTAAAGGAATTACCAACAAAAATATACAACATCACCGCAATTGATTCGAAAAAAGATTATAAGACAGGATTAGTTAATATTAAATTATCGAGCAAACCATCGGACACAGGAGGCTTACGGGAAATCGTGTCCATAGCTGTCGGAGCCAGAGTCATGTTGACAAACAACATCAAAGTCTCTGATGGACTTTCCAATGGAATATGTGGAACAGTTATTCACATCCATCAAACAGAGAAAAGAGTCGAAACCATCCTGGTCAATTTTGACAGTGATCGTGTAGGAAAAGCTGCTAAAATAGCCAGTCAGTACAAAAACGACTTTGCTAAAGCAGTACCCATACAAAGGCATACTGCACATTTCTATACGGGTACTAAAAACTCTATAGAAGGAAGACGAGTACAGTTCCCACTTAATCTGGCATGGGCATGCACAATTCATAAAGTCCAAGGAAAAACATTGGATAAGATAGTAGTTAGTGTAGAGGAAAATGGCTTATTCAACTCAGGTCAGGTCTATGTTGCACTCAGCAGAGTAACATCATTACAAGGCCTGTACCTCCTCAGCTTTCATGCCAAACATATCAAAACTCACCCTGCTGTACTCGAAGAAATGACTCGACTGCGAGAGAATCAACTACAAGTATACCGAGAGATCCCACGTTCTGCAAAAGAATCCACCCTAAGTATCGCTATGTTAAATATCAGATCATACATAGAACATTTACCTGATCTGATAAACGATAGAATACTGACAGATTTAGATGTATTATGTTTAGTGGAAACTTTTTTGAAACCATACAACAACTTAAATGCAGATGACCTCATCCTACCAAACTCCACCTGCTTCAGAGCTGACAGAGAAACAATAGGAGGCGGGATCATGACAATAGCATCAAATGACCTTTCTCCGACACAATTAAACAAGTCACTTAACAAGGTGGAACACATAGCACTTAGACTATCCAAATGTGCAAATAGAATCAACTTAATCACATTGTATAAACCACCAAAATTTCAGCTCTTAGATTTCATTACCTATATTAATGAATTCTTAGAATTATTGGAAAAGAACACCTTGACAGTAATTACAGGTGATTTCAACTACGACCTTAGCATACATTCAGAACACGTAATTGTACAGACCATGTTAAATCATGGGTTCCATCAATTTGTCACAACACCAACTACAGATGATGGCTCGTTGCTAGACCATGTCTATGTCAACAGCCAGAAAGTCTCCACATATGTAGTAGACACCTACTATTCAGACCATGACCTAATACATATAACATTGGATTTATCTTAAAACTGATGATACATGTATTTAATACATAACACATTTTAACACCAGATTTAGTCTATTAAAGCTGACCCCTAACCCATATACATTGATTTTACTTTTTTTCTCATCTGTTTAAGGAATTAAATACCTGATATATTATAGTTTTGCCTTAGCAATACATATACTCTTTTTGCTGTTTTTTTTGCATAAAATGCTCTTAAGACTTTTGCTCATTGGTAGTCTACCCTACCTATGTCAGGACATTCACATTACACTCAGGCACTCACATGAATAAATAGGCATAGCGAACTATTCATGACATCATTATTACATCATGAATACATAAATATTTAGCTATATAAACTGGCTTCTATATCTAAATTAGAAATATTGTCTGATTTCGTTTTGCTAATCATTTTAATTAATCAGCTGTGAGTACCTGGTAGGGACGCTGTGAGCTTGTAGGGACGTTGTGAGCTTATACGGACGTTGTGAGCTTGTACAGACGTTGTGAGCTTGGAGGAACGCTGTGAGCTTGGAGAGACGATCTGAGCTTGGAGGGACGCTGTGAGCTTGTAGAGACGATCTGAGCTTGGAGGGACGATCTGAGCTTGGAGGGACGCTGTGAGCTTGGAGGGACGCTGTGAGCTTGTAGAGACGATCTGAGCTTGGAGGGACGATCTGAGCTTGGAGGGACGCTGTGAGCTTGGAGGGACGTTGTCAGCTTGTACGTACGTTGTGAGTTTGTACGGACGTTGTGAGCTTGGAGGGACGCAGTGAGCTTGGAGGGACGATCTGAGCTTGGAGGGACGCTGTGAGCTTGTAGAGACGATCTGAGCTTGGAGGGACGATCTGAGCTTGGAGGGACGCTGTGAGCTTGTAGAGACGATCTGAGCTTGGAGGGACGCTGTGAGCTTGGAGGGACATTGTCAGCTTGTACGTACGTTGTGAGCTTGTACGGACGTTGTGAGCTTGGAGGGACGATCTGAGCTTGGAGGTACGCTGTGAGCTTGGAGGGACGATCGGAGCTTGGAGGGACGCTGTGAGCTTGTAGAGACGATCTGAGCTTGGAGGGACGATCTGAGCTTGGAGGGACGCTGTGAGCTTGGAGGGACGTTGTCAGCTTGGAGGGTTGTGAGCTGGTAGGGACGCTGTGAGCTTATAGGGACGCTGTGAGACGTAGGGACGTTGTGAGCTTGTAGGGACACTGTGAGTCTGTAAGTTTGTAGGGACGTTGTGAGCTTGGAGGGACATTGTGAGCTTGGACGCTGTGAGCTTGTAGGGAGGTTGTGAGCTTGGCGGGACGTTGTGAGCTTGTAGGGAGATTGTGATCTTGGAGGAACGCTGTGAGCGTGTAGGAACGTTCTGAGCTTGGAGGGACGCTGTGAGCTTGTAGGGACGTTGTGAGTACGTTGTTGTGAGTACCAATACCTTTATCATTTAAAGGTAGATATTGCTGATTGAAATCTTCAGAATTGTGCCAAAAACTCAGAAGATGACCAGAAAGCGGAAAATCGAGAACGACACTTCTTTAAGTCCTGTCAAAGACATCGACTCTCCAAGTTCCCCCATCACCTCATCACTGGTAAGCCCCGAATTCTTTGAAATACAAATGAGGAGGACAAATACTGACCTCATTTGTCTGGAAGATGTAAAGGATCGCGCGACATTGCCCACGCCAGATGAATGTACAGACGAAAATACAAATAACAAAGACATCAAAGAAACACCTCTGAATTCAGCCACTTATTCCCTCGTAAGCCCTGAATTCTTTGATAAAGAGGTGATCATGAAAATGATGATGTCCTATGAAAAGAGATTAAATGAGCATACTGACCTAATACGGCTACTAACAGACAGACTTCTCGCATCTACAACAGAAAATGCAGCCAGTTCGCACATCCAGGTAGATTCAAAGCAAAGATCAATAAGCTCTACGAATTCAAATGCACACTGTCAGTTACGAATACCTGCCAGCAAGATAAATGCAATTACCGAAATAAGAGCAAATCCTGTCATAACTCCGATTGCTGAACTCAGTTTAACTAATCATAACTGGGAAATTCAAGGACTAGTGATAAATATATGTGAAGCCCGGGTGGGCTTTAATCCTCCATTTTGCCTCCTCCTTGCTGTGCACTTGGGTCACACTCACCATCCCTAACACTTCTTTCAATTCATTTATACACACTGAGGAAGGCTTGACGCTGAAATATATGCTGTCTGTGCATCAATGAATTAAAAGTACCCGAAGGACTTCAGAGTGCTGGCTGTTATTTTCTTATTGTGAAACTTTGTGAGCCGTGCGCCTGGCAAACTGCATTATACAGACTGAGTGATGTGCTCGTTTTTGTTTCCACTGTCATCCATAATGGACCAATACCAATGTTCACTTCAACTTCAAATCAACAAAAGATAGGACACTTATATAGACAGGAGGGATATGACACTTACATAGACAGGACGGATAGGACAGGAGGGATAGGACACTTACACAGAATGAACGGAAGAGGACACTTACCCAGACAGGATGGATAGGACACTTACATATACAAGAGGGATAGCGACCTTCGCGACCTTCGAACCAACACAAGTCTTCTGGCGGAGAGTTGTGCTCCGAGGAGCACTTTTTCTAGTTATTATTATTATTACCCTTATTATTATTATTATTATTATTATTATTATATTACCCTTACAGTAACAGAAGGGATGTTCATGTATAATTCACCTGTGAACTAGAAAGGAGAACCAAAGTCTATTGACTTTACTTTATTGGCTGTTAGATTAGGTAAATCATATCAACACTGTTTAATAAATGACTATAAATAAAGTCAGTCCTACACCGAAGGTTTGTGTGTATCTAAGGCTAAAGGATACCTTTATGACGTCCTTATCGTTTCCTTTATAGCTGTGTTCGTATATAATATAATATAGAATATTGTATTCAATAGATCATGGGACAATGATAGGGCATATGTTTGACAGTGGAAACTTGTCAAACTTTCTGTGTAGGAGAGACTTTATTTATATTTATTAAACAGTGTTGATATGATTTACCTAATCTAACCGCCAATAAAGCAAAGTCAATAGACTTCAGTTCTCCTTTCTAGTTCACTGGTGAATTGTACATGAATAACCCTTCTGTTACTTTCTGTAGGGGTTGAAGGTGTACAGTAAGTTAAAATGTACATGACAAAATCTCAATAACATTGCTCTGTTTTAGCATTGCCTGGGTTTAGTGTTATAACCACTTTCAATGTGGCGTCCCTATGTTTATATCATTATAGGCAAACATTTTCAAAATTACAACAAAGTTCAAATTCATAAAGCAGTGCTTCATTGATTTATATGAGCCTATATTGCACCTAGCTACAATCTTGCAATTATTTGGCAACATAATAGTAGGATATACAAGGTCAGAATGTAACATACAGTACAGTTTAAAACTATTTATTTACATAATAAGCATCTACAGTAGCTATGTATACTTGTATGTCAAATATGGTCTGAAGAATCAATAGAGAATTCTGGAAATTTGAGTCTGAAAAAGAACCATTTTTTTTACCATAAAGTGACAAACAACCCATTTGGTAGAGCTTTGTTTTAATTGTATTAAGTTATAATCATGTTCAGTTACACCTCTGAGACGATAATATGACAAAACGTTTTTATCTTGCCTTTGAAATTCCAACCAAAAAGAGCCCTACTTTCATGAAGGACTTAATTGATTTTCACTTATTAAAAGGTGTCAAGTTCACAGATGGATGGAATAGGCTCTATTCACAGCAGCCATATTATGTAGACATTCACAGGTGTTACCAATGATACTAATGAAGGCTCTGTTCCATTCTGGCCAAACAGAGTCAGGGTACTGATATTGTGCATGTTGGCCCACTGGAAACACTCTGCTACACCAATGGGTCTACAGTTGGGCTCATGGGCTTCCAAATGGCCCCTTACAGGTGTGTAACTCTGAGAGTGTACAAATGGAACCAATGTCCATTTGGTTCCAATTGTACACTCTCAGAGTTATGGGGGTCGTGGAAACCACTGTGCTACACTAAATGGAACAGAGCCTTCATTAGTATCATTGGTAACACCTGTGAAGGAAGTGATAATATGGCTGCTGTGCATAGAGCTTATTTGCAAGGTCTAGAGGATGCAATGGGTGCTGGGTAATGGGGTTCTACTACACTATAAGTACCTTATTGGAGGTAAGATAAAAATGTTTAATCATACTATCGTCTCAGAGGTGTTACTGAACATGATCATGTAACTAGATACAATTAAAACAATTCTAATAATGGTCTATATCATTTTCTGAAAACATGCTCTACCAAACGGGTTGTTTGTCACTTTACGGTAAAACAGGGTTCCTACATTTTCCATTTCAAAATTCCATACTTTTCCAGCCTCAAATGTCCAGAGACAAGTATACTTGCGAAGTTGCGACCAATGCAAATGCGGACCCATTTTTTTGAATAAAATAGTGAAAATAGCAGATCTACAAGCTTACGTGTCTCATTGCGATGCGTTGTGAGCTTGTAGATCTGCTATTTTCACCACTTCTATGCGATACTCTTCTATGACAAAGTAGGGCATTAGCTATAATAGCTGTAATGTTCACATAATTTACAAAGATGTACATATTTTACATTCAACTTCTGAAGACACAAATATGTAAAATATGCACATAATTACAAAGACATACATGTTCAACATAAGGCTTTTGCAGATAGAAAACGTCAATATGTTACTATACAATATGTCTAGAACAATGTATTGTAGATGAGACAGAGACTGAGAGACACACAATGTGATGAGATCATAAAACTTTATTCAATCAACAATATGAGTATAACAAATGAGTTTGTATTTCATCAAGTCAAGCTGCCAAGTCAATCATGTTTCTCTCTCCCCTTGAAGTCGGTAACGCTGTCATTTTAATTTCTTTGGCTATTCAAAAATAGCAGATATACAAGCTCATAGCTGCCTGAGCTTGTAGATCTGCTATTTTTGGGAAAATCGTGGATATCTTATGCAAATCTTTTAATATGTGTTTTTAACTCGAATCTTTGCTTCTGGGGATTCTACAAATGTCTTCTAAAACAGTTTTTAGAAAAAACGTATGTTGCTGTAATATCAGTGGTTCTCAAACTTTTTCATGTCAAGGACCAACCAAAATTTTATGTATTTGGCCGTGGACCCCCATCTCAAAATATTTTGTTCCAGGGACCCCCAGAAGTTGTAACATGAGTTAAAAATATTTGCTTAAAAAAAATCTATAATCAAGGATTTACCAAAAAAAAAAATCCAGATTTTTCAAAAATAGTAGATCTACAAGTTCATAGCGAGGCACTCGAACTCGTTGTTCACACCCAATTGAACAACATTCTGCATCTCCATAAACTATTGGCTGAATTGTCACAAGTTCTTCTGTGTAACTTCACGGTCCCCAGACAGAAAGATACAGGAGGAGGCGGGGTTTGGACAGGGCTGGGCGGGGCTGCAGCTGATCGGCAGTTCCCTCGACGAATCGGAGAGCGGGCTTGGATGACTGACGTTTGGATCTAACAATGGGGAGAATTCAGCCACCTGAGAGAGAGAGAGAGAGAGACACAGAGAGAGAGATTTTTCACAATCAACTAAAACGATTAGCCTGACTAACCACTTAACCCCCAGCATCCGTATTGTGGGGAAAGCTTTTGCTGAAAATAGCCGATTGACAAGCGTTGCGACGCGTTGTGAGCTTGTCGATCGGCTATTTTCAGCGAAAGCTTTCCCCGCAATAACAGAAAACTCAAAATACACTACCAGAGCCCAGAGGAACTCCGTTCAACCAAATGGGATTTCAATGATTAAGCCCTATTTTATAGTTTGTCGTACAACGGCGTCGTGCAAAAACAGCAAAAATTGCCAATCTACAAGCTCGACACAATGTGTCGCATAGCTTGTAGGTTGACCCCCAAAATTGATTATTTCATTCAAATTCATTATTTTTTAACTAATAAATGAAATGGATTAGTTTGATCAACTCATTCACTGCCAAGGACGTCTTTGACGTCTTTTAGTTTGTTTGGCGGTGTTTCCACTAGATGTGGCTCTAAGCAAACACATGAGTGACCACTTCATCCCCAGATACACACAGAAGCAGGAGATCACGTGATCCCAAGCTTTACTACTCCGTCTACTTTCTGTTTAGCGCCTGTGGGGAAACAGCTGTAACTTGAGTGTTCTTTTTTTTGGTGAGACATGCTATTTTCAACGGCCCATAACAAGCCAACAGGAGGTCGCGGTGACAAAAGAAAGTTTCTCGCGGCAGCACAGTGAAACTCTCCGTGCTTAGCAACCGTCGGGCGATCGATCATGCATGGATATAAATATTCTGTGACCAGTTAAAAAAGGTAAGAAAAACGTGCGTTTTTGACGAGAGATGCTACAATCAACACCCTGAAAACAAGGGAAGGGGGGGGGGGGGGGGGGTCGCGGTGAGTTTTTTTTTCTCTCTCGCGGCAGCACAGTGAAACTCTCCGTGCTTAGCTACCGTCCTGGGATGGATCATACTGGATATAAATATTCTGTGACCAGTTGAAAAGGTAAGAAAAACAACAACGCTGGCAGTGGGCAAACGCTAGCCTGGTTCCAGACGAATCTGCCTTTGTAAAATTGCATGCACTTTAGCCCTCGGCAGATTAGGTCTGGCCCCCCTCCATAGAGATTTCAATTCTCTCCCTCCGCAGTTGTGCGGAGCCAACCAGGGCCCAGTACCTTATTTGGAGCAATGACGTACAAGGAAGCACTGCTCTGATTGGTTCGTTCAAGGAAGCACTGCTCTGATTGGTTTAGGTCTAACCAATAGAGTCCGTTTGGATCTTTTTGTAACCGCCCCTTGGAAGAAAATCTACCGTTGATAGGGACCAGACTATTATCCACGCAGTGTGTCGTGTGATATTGTCTGGCTACGCGAGGCTAGGCAAACGCAGTCAGAAATAAGTCTGGCAGTGAATGAGTTGTTAATAGTGGTGTGCCGATACACTAATTTCACGAAACGATACGATATTGGGCTCCACTTCGATACGATACACACTTTTTTATTATGAAAATATATGGGGGAGAAAAAAAGCAAATGCAAACAAATAATTCTGTTTTTGCATTATTCAGACATGCAAACTTGTAGCTTTTCAGCTACAATAGCCGTCTTGAATCCAAATAGGGCAATAGTGTGACACCTGACCCGAAAAAAAAAACATGTTGTCACCCTTTTCACCTCGGTGCTGTTTGCATGCCTGATTATTAAGATTTTTTTTTTCCCAAAACGATACATATCGTCACGAAAACGTATCGCGATATATCGCGGGACGAAATATCGGCACACCCCAACTGTACTGTCTTCCCTGATAGCTCAACCCTCTGCATGGTCTCTGATCACTTTCGGGTCGAAACGGAACGTTGGTGATCTTACGGGGACGTAGGCCAGGTTGTCACGGAGACAGGCGTCCTGCAGCTCGCCGCGCAGCGCGGTCACGTGACTGCGGTGGGCGGAGACTTCCTGCTCCAGCCAGCCGATCCGAGAGCCGGCTGCCTGGTAGAGGTCTGCGAATGTGGAGACCAGCCTCTAGGGGGAGACGGAGAGCAGGAGGGACAGTTACTCTTCTGTTAACCCATTAAGGCCCGGGAACGCATCTGTGTGTCATTTTTATGATTTCTTTGGGCTATTCAAAAATAGCAGATCTACAAGCTATTGCTATTAATACAGTTTTTATCGTGAAAATTTGTGAAAATCATTGAATATATATATATATATTTTTAAAGCGATTTTTTTTACTCAAATCTTTGCTTCTGGGGCGTCCCTGGAACAAAATATTTTGAGATGGGGGTCCGCGGCCAAATACATATCATTTTGGGGGTCCTTGACATGAAACGGTTTGAGAACCACTGATTAAAACGTTTTTTTTTTAAACTGTTAGGATTTAGAAGAGATTTGTAGAATCCCCTGAAGCAAAGATTTGAGTTAAAAAATGTCGCTTTAAATTCATTCTTCATATTCAAAGATTTGCACAAATGTTCCATGATAATAAAAAAAAATAGCAGATCTACAAGCTCAAGATCTACAACCGAGTGCCACGCTATGAGCTTGAATATCTGCTATTTTTTAATAGCCAAAGACATCTTAAAATGACACAGATGCGTTCCCGGTCTTAATGGGTTGAACAAACAAAACAGAACAGAACAACAATGCATGGTTACCGAGGCTACTTTTCTGTTCATGTGAATCACAGAGAACGGTGCCCATCACAATTGCTGTAGTAGAACGAACAAATGAGTGAATGAATGAATGAATGAAGAGATGGTTACCTCACAGGCAGTGACCTCCACACCTCCCATCATCCTCTCTGTTCCTGACAGCTCCACATGCACTCTGGGTAACTGCAGGGGGAGGGGCTTACCCGTCACAGAGCACTGTGATTGGACCAGACTGTCTCTGACCTGAGAGAGGGGAGAGAGAGGGAGAGAAGCCTTCAACAGTATCCATTGCCCTTTAGCCCAAGATTTTTAGGCAGGATTTCCTCTTTTGTCAACAAAAGTGCTGACTCTTGCCGGAGCGGAGCCCTCATTCAATAGCCTGGTAAACCCTCCCTCCGGAAATCTCATTTCCATTTGATTTCAGGAGTGAGTCTGGCCTGATCCGCCTTTCTGCAATATTCGCTCTGTACGCCGAACTGACGAGCCTATCAGCGTCGTCGCACATCGTTCAGTGATTGACAGCGACAGTTGGCTAATCAGGTGGCGAGTTCGAGTGAGCCCGAATGAAGCCGAGTGCAGCCTGACTGGGGCCGACAAAAGACGAACGGCAGCCATTGTTGTTTCTGCGAGTGCCGTCAGTTCTTATTTTCGTTTTTAAAACGGTCTCAAACTTCTTTTTTGAGGCACGGAATTTACTATTAAGATATCGTCTGGATAGAATTTAGTTGTTTAACTTCATATATGTGGTCAATTAATCATGACAGAGCCTATTTAAAAATATAAATTTAGAGAACCGGCAGGGGCGGGGAGTGACACGCATGTATCCCAATAAGGCAACCTATTTTGGGCATGACTGTCCAAAAAGTCCCGTTGCGTCACATAGTCTGGAGGTCGTCAAAATGAACTGCTGATTGGCTGAAGGGGAAAAACGATCATTGGTTGAAGGGGTTGTCAGTCAACGGTATTACTCCCGCCCAACTCCAGCCCACAGCGAATATTGCAGAAAGGCGGTTCAGGCCAGACTCACTCCTGAAATCAAATGGAAATGAGATTTCCGGAAGGGAGGGTTTACCAGGCTACTCATTCAATGCCATTTTGACTATACTTGCACCTCTTGGTTCTCCAACATCTCAATGTCACTAAAAACTAAGCTTCAGACTACCCAAAACAATGTGACTACTTCTCGGCCTAAACCCCATGACCCACCTAATTCAAACACACATTTCTGACACATTAAGTATTAAATCAATCAATCAAAGCTGTAGAAAAACATGTGTACAGTATATGCTATAGCAGAGAACACTTATATATACTATAGCAGCCATAGAAACAATAACTAATATACTGTATATACTCTATGCTAAAAGTACCAAGTAGTCACAATAGTAGTCACATCAACAATGCTCGCGCACGCGTGTGTGTGTTACCTCTTTGTAGGTGTTCTCTACAGTGGTCATAAAGTTGACCAGAGACTTCTTACTCCTAGGATGGAAGGATGAGACAGAAGGAAATATGAAATATGTCAATATGTTTTAGTGTGCATACTGCACCCAAAATAAAAAATGCGCACCACATCAGACGACGCAAGGCGCTTTTGCGTACCAACAGCTGGGACAGGAATTTCCAAGCTTTTATTTTTTAGCAAAACTAAAAAATAAAAGCCTGGAGATCGAGGCTAGGAATTTACTTCCTGAAGCCACACTCACACAGCCATTAGGCGCAGGAGGAGGGGACGCATGCTGCACGTCATTGTATGACTGTTGCCTCGCGTTGCCTCGCATTGCCTCGCTGCGTGCACGCAGCCAGCAGCGGCTGTTCGAGGCACTCGTCACCGATGAACGCACCGTAATGGTGCAAAATATGCCGCGAACGTCCCAATCTGGCTGATAAAAGCAGCGCCGCACAGGGCACCAACCTTGGGGGCTTCTCCTAACGACGTGAGAAGTGTGTGTGTGTGTGTGTTATTACCTGTGTGTGTTCGTCAGTGAATCCTCCATCTGTCTCAGACTGTCCTCCAACTCTCTCTTCTCTCGCTGTGCCGCCGACAAGCGTTTACCCAGAATCCTTAGCGACTGCTCCTTACGGCGAACGTCCTGAGGATGTGTGTGTGTGTGTGTGTGTGTGTGTGTGTGTGTGTGTGTGTGTGTGCGTGTGTGTGAGAGAGAGAGCTTGTTAGTAATAGACTTGTACACAAATAATGAAACTAATTTGTCCATGTTATGATGTGTGTGTGTGTGTGTGTGTGTGTGTGTGTGTGTACCTGTGCAGCCTGGCTCAGTGTGCGTTGCGTGTCGGTGGTGTCGGCAGTGTGCGCGTTGAGTTGTGCGGTTAGCGTGCGTAGTTGAGCGGACTGCTCCTTTAACAGAGCCTGGGCCTCCTGCTCTCTGTTCAGCGCCTGGCGGAGCTCTGCGCACACACTCTCAAAACGCTCCACCGGCACCTACACACACACACACACAATCAAAATATACTTAAAGTACCACAATGAGTACCTCAAGAAAAAGTACTCATTGTGCAGAATGTCCCATTTCACATGTTCAAAATGTGTAAAAAATATTTTGAAAATAGCAGATCTACAAGCTGACAATGCGTCCCAATGTGACGCATTGTGAGCTTGTAGATCTGGTATTTCCAAATGGCCGAAATATATATACGGCTGATGTGCTTAACGTATGTTTTGTAATAATAATGTGTTCATATCATTTTAGTGGTGTAAAATATTTTATATTTATATAAAAACCTCAAAATTGTACTTAATTACAGTACTTGAGTACATGTACTTCGTTACTTTACAGCATACTATATTAGCTCTCATTCAAAATAAAAAAAAGATATATATAATTTCAGGCAGTGCGGTGGGCAGCCTCACCACGTCACAGGGGTCCTTGTGGCGGTGGTTTCCACGGCTACCCTTGGACGCTCGTTTCAGATTGGCCAACTCCAGCCTGAGGGACCGCCTCTCTACCTCAGCGGAGTGCAGCCGTTGGCTGAAAAGCAGGAAGTGTTGCTGCAGGGAGGAGACCAGAGTCTGGAGGGAAAACGACACGTTTTTAACACTTTGTTGTTGCGTCGACATTCTTTTCAGGTGAAAAATACGCAGCCATCGTTTTGTCTGAACCACTTATGTAGGTGGGGGGGGGGAAGGTGTGTGGGTAGAGCCTGGCAATAGGCTCTATGCACAGCAGCCATATTGGGAATGAATTGGGCCCCTTCCTTACTTCCTTCACAGGTGATACCAATGATACTAATTAAGGCTCTGTTCCATTTAGTGTGGCATAGAGGTTGTCTTATTTTCAAGGACCCCCATAACTCTGAGAGTGTACAAATGGAACCATCCATTTGGTTCCATTTGTACACTCTCAGAGTTACACACCCACCATAAGGGTCCATTTCGGAACCAAACTGGAGTGTTTCTAGTGAGCCAACATGCACGATATCAGCACCCTGACCAGAATGGAACAGAGCCTTCATTAGTATCATTGGTAACACCTGTGAAGGAAGTAAGAAGAGGCCCAATTTCTTTCCAATATGGCTGCTGTGCAGAGCCTATCAGAAGGCAACAAACCACCCCTCCCCCACAGTCTAAAGTTCAAGTTGCATGTTCGTCTGTCTGTGGCGGGCGCGCAGATATGCCTATGCTGCATAATATGGACTGGACATGTGTGACAATGCTGTTAAACACAATAATCCCAGCAAGGACTGCGTTATCAGCCCACAAATGGACATGCCCCATGTCAGTGCAAATCAGCACATACAGTAAAATGCCCATATATGGACATAAGATCCCTGCCGTCAGTACCTGGCACTCAATGTGCTAAGTGACTGGATTATGCCCAAATATGAAAATATATATAATATGGATGGTCTCAATACTGACATCATCCAATGCTGGGTACCGAATGCTTGTATCTAAATATGAAAGGCTTACTTACCTTCCTATTGGGTGGTGGAGCTGTCAGTCGAGCCAGACCCCGCCCCAGCCTAACCACCAGTGGACACTGGTTTCCTCTGTAGGGGGCGGGACCAGAGACCACATCTGATTGGCTGAGAAGATGTTCCAAGAGGTGGGACAAACCTTCCCGAGCTGCTGACGTCACTTCTGGAGGGGTGGAGTCTAAAGAAGACGAGATAGGAGGAATTGTGTGTGTGTGGACATTTGGTCATTTTAGTAGAAAGATGAACATTTTGGAAATGCAGTGGCATTTACTGTCCTCACTTTTCAACGGGCTGTAGAACTGCATATTCACTCCCAATTCTCACCTCTTCAGACTCCACCTCAGCCCGTTGCACTTGACCAAGTTTTGACGACCAATGCAGACTAACCCTGGTCATTTGTTCTCGTGTTTCTTTTTTTTTAGCGGCGCTATACCTTTAGTTATAGAGCGGATCCTGCTCTATACCTGACTTTGTCCGTGTTCACCGTCAACGTTCTGATTGGTCAGACCCATCACCGTTCTGATTGGTCAGACCCGTCAACAAAGTGATTGGTCAAGCTTCACATGACACATGGCTATAAACACATTATAAACACATATCGATGACATAATGTATCAAAGGCACCGCTACCTTCACACAGGGTGTGATTTTTTTTTACCACAAGGTTAAAATGTAATTCAGATGCGTGTTATTTAGACATATGTTCATTGTTTACCTGATATCCTATAGTTTCAATGTACAGATTATTATTTTGATAGTAGTATATTGTTTTGACTGATTCTAGGTTCTTGGTTTACCTGTGATCCTAGTTTATGGAGGCACTACACTGTCTCTCTGCATTTGATGTATGTGTTTACCTTGCTTATTTAAGTCTCTCTGGATAAGAGGGTCTGCTAAATGCCTACATTGTACATATGGACAGGACTTAAAGGAATACTCTTGGTAACCAAAACAATGAATGACCAATTCATTCATGTTGCAAATGTTAAATTAATCAATAAAGAAACTGCATGGCCAATTTCTCACCTAAAATGTTATCAGAAGCTGTTTTGTTGAACCATAAAAGGGGAAATGGAGATTGTTTCCAGACAAGCTAACCTTAACCCTAACCTCAACCTTAACCTCACAGAAATGAAGCCTAAACCTAACCTTAACCCTAACCTCAAAGAAACTATGCCTAACCTTAACCCTAACCTCACAGAAACTATGTTTAACCTTAACCCTAACCTCACAGAAACTATGCCTAACCTTAACCCTAACCTCAACCTCACAGAAATGAAGCCTAAACCTAACCTTAACCTCACAGAAACTATGCCTAACCTTAACCCTAACCTAACAGAAACTATGCCTAACCTTAACCCTAACCTCACAGAAACTATGCCTAACCTTAACCCTAACCTCACAAACACTATGCCTAACCTTAACCCTAACCTCACAGAAACTATGCCTAACCTTAACCCTAACCTCACAAACACTATGCCTAACCTTAACCCTAACCTCACAGAAACTATGCCTAACCTTAACCCTAACCTCACAGAAACTATGCCTAACCTTAACCCTAACCTCACAAACACTATGCCTAACCTTAACCCTAACCTCACAGAAACTATGCATAACCTTAACCCTACCCTCAACCTCACAGAAACGAAGCCTAAACCTAACCTTAACCCTAACCTCACAGAAACTATGCCTAACCTTAACCCTAACCTCACAGAAACTATGCCTAACCTTAACCCTAACCTCACAGAAACTATGCCTAACCTTAACCCTAACCTCACAAACACTATGCCTAACCTTAACCCTAACCTCACAGAAACTATGCCTAACCTTAACCCTAACCTCACAGAAACTATGCCTAACCTTAACCCTAACCTCACAGAAACTATGCCTAAACCTAACCTTAATTGACCAATTTGGCCAATGTTTGACATTTTTTATAGTATAGTTTGTTGATTATTTTTATGCAGTAATGAATGGTCTTTTGTCTTTTCTTTCTTTTTTTCCCTCCTTTCTTTTTTTTTAGGTATTAAAACCTTTTTAACTCATTCACTGCCTGAATTATTTCTGGCCGCGTTTGCCCACTGCCAAGATTTTTCATTGAAAAAAAAAAGTACTCAGGAGCCGAGATACATCATTTTTAAGTTTTAAGTTAACAAGGAAGTGGATGGGAGTCTAGATCTTCGAAAAAGCATATCTCCTTGGTTCAGAGAGAGAGGGAGATTAAGACACATTTCACCTTATCTGGTATTAAACCACTGACTCATGTTTCAACAGGGTGAATGCTTCTCTCTCCCACGCGGCGCGCCCACACACACACACACACACACACACACACACACACACACACACACACACACACACACACACACACACACACACACACACACACACACACACACACACACACACACACACACACACACACACACACACACACACACACACACACACACACACACACACACGTGATCTCTGAGGATTGAGGAAAAGAAGCCAAACGGCCCTCTACCCGTTTTCCAGACAGTACGCAGTACAATTGCACAGCAGCAGCAGCACTAAGTAGAACTACTGGACCAGGCAAAGTTTATCTGTTCTATCTGTCTGGCTCTACTGTTCCCTGTGGACACAACTACTGCAGTAGGTGTATTGAGGGATACTGGCCAAAGAGGATCATTCAGCTGTCCACAGTGCAGCCAGACGTTCGTCCCGAGACCCGTTCTGAAGAAAAACACCTGTTGGCTGACATGATGGATGTAAAGAAGACAACTGTAGCTGCTTCTCCCGATCTCTGCTACGATGGACCTGGAGATGTGGCCTGTGATTTCTGCACCAGGAGAAAACAGAAAGCTGTGAAGACGTGTCTTCAGTGTCGGGTCTCTTACTGTGACGCCCACCTCCTGCTTCACTATCGATCCCCCGCCTTACAGGCACACAGGCTGGTCAAAGCCTCCGGCGAGCTTTGGGAGAACATCTGCTCTCGTCACGACGAGGTGAGGAAGCTTTTCTGTCGTACTGATCAGCAGTGTATCTGTTCTCTGCGCTCCATGGAGGAACACAAAGGGCATGATATAATCTCAGCTGCAGCAGAACGGGCTGAGAGACAGAAAAGGTTTGATATGAGCCAGCAGAACCTCCAGCAGAGAATCCAGGAGAGAGAGAAAGACGCAAAGGTGCTTCACGAGGAGATAAAGAACATCAATCACTCGGCTGATAGAGCAGTGGAGTACGCTGACACTGTCTTTAATAAGCTCACCACTTCCACTAAGAGAAGACGATCTGAGGTGAGGGAGCTGATCAGAGACCAGCAGAAACGTGAAGCGAGTCGTGCTGAAGAACAGAGGAAGTGCGTGGAGCAGGAGGTCACTGAACTGGAGGGGAGACATGATGAGCTGGAGCAGATCTCACACATAGAGGATCACATCCATTTTCTACACCGCTACACCTCCCTCTCACGGATCAGCGAAGCTACACACCCAGTGAGCAGCAATGTCCGTCCTCAGAGATCCTTTGAAGACGTGACTGTGGCGGTGTCAAAGATCAGGGACGAACTAGAGGACAGTCTTAGAGAGGCAGGGACAAACGTCTCAGAGGCGGTGAAAAGAGTGGATGTTTTACTGTCAACGCCGCCAGAACCAAAGACCGGAGCCCAGTTCTTACAAACAAACCAAATAGAGGACGTTATTAAATAAAAAAAAATAATGAGGGCATTTGTAGTGATCCTTTTCTTTGTAATTACTTTGACACATTCTCTTAGGAGCAGTGTTCAGCCCCAGTCGACACACGGGGAGCAGTTAGGGGTTCAAGACCACCACGACACGGCTCCTGGTTGGCTTGAACCCAATACAAGAGCTGAGTTCTTACAATATGCAGTTCCAATCACACTGGATCCAAACACAGCAAACTACTATCTGTCTCTGTCTAAAGGGAACAGAAAAGTAACAATGATGACTGAAAAACAATCATATCCTCATCATCCAGAGAGATTCACCACGATGCAGGTTCTGAGTAGAGAGGGTCTGACTGGACGCTGTTACTGGGAAGTAGAGTGGAGTGGAAACGTCGGCATAGCAGTCTCATACAAGGATATCAGCAGAACAGGATCCCAATATGAAGTTGTCAACGGATTTCGATTTGATCTAAGTATATTTGCATTCAGTGATAAAGCCTGGTTATTATGGTGTGGGCCAGGTGGTTATAGTTTCAACCACAACAAATCTTTAAATGTAATCCCAGGTCCTGTGTCCACCAGAGTAGGAGTGTACCTGGATCACAGTGCAGGTACTCTGTCCTTGTACAAAGTCTCCGACACCATGACTCTCCTCCACAGAGTCCAGACCAGGTTCACCCAGCCCCTCTATGCTGGATTTGGGTTTTGGTTTGATGAAGGAGACAGTGCTGAGTTGTGTGACCTTGAGTAGATCAAACCCTGGGGGTCGTCTCTCATGACTCCAGAATCATATTCATAATTGTTTTGTTGTTTTAATCTACAAGGTCAACATTCTCAACATTCAAAAAGTAAACTGTTCTGTTGATGCAAATACTATAACCTAGTCTAGTGGTTCTCAAAGTGGGGTCCAGGGACCCTCAGGGTTCCTTGAGGAGGATTCATTTGGACGCCTATATGTCTGAAACTCTGGAGGTATGTGGCTCCTTGAATTTAAAGTTTGAGAGCCATCAGAAGCCAGTAGTGTTGTTCCTAAGCTTTGTCATTGTCACTCGAATCATATGTTTATCTTGTCTATTGAGAAGATGTCATTGAATCGGCTGTTTTACTTTTACGATTAATTGTCACTCAAATAATTGCGATTAACGATTTAATTGTGTTTCTGTCGTTGAACATGGATACAGTATATATATATATATAAAAATGTAATTTCTGTTTGGCTTTTAGGCTTTGTAAAGGTGCACAGGGCAGATATGACAAATAACTTAAATCATTTATACTTTATATGAATAGTGGAAATAGCTGATCTACAAGCCCAAAACGTGACATGTTTTGAGCTTGTAGATCAGCTATTTCCACTATTTTTGAAAATATATGAAAATGTTTCAACATGGAAATGATTATGATGATTATGCCAATTATGCCAATTATCTCAATTAATTGCAATTAGTATTTACTATTATGTTCTCTTCATACAATTAATTTCATGGGACAAATGAGGATTATTAATGAGTTTTTTTTTATTATTTTGTCTTGTTATGAAGTAATGATTATTATGTGGGTTTTGATATTCCATGTTAAATAACATTCACTGATGTTGATTCTTTTTGTCATGTTCAAACATTATCTGAATAAATTACAAATTAATTCACACTCTTTGGCATTAAATGATACATGTGATGAATAGTAAACAACAATGGTAAATATGTGTAAATACTATTGTTTGAGTAAATGTTGGTGTATGACTGCATGTGTATTGTGGCTAGAACCAGGTTTAATGTCCTGGCAGAGACAATAACATGAACAATAGTACTAGGCCACAACGCAATGGAACTGAAGTTGTACACAGAATATTTAGATAGGGGGTGTCCTAGCTTTATTCAAAGGGGGCCATATTGGAAAATATGAACCTATTAAAACCTCTGCTATTTTTGAAGAATCTTGAAAATGTGTGCAAATCCTTTAATAAGAAAAGGAACCGGAGTGTTTTTATTTTTCTTACGATTTTTTACAAAAGATCTGTGCAGGGAGAGTATGAGAGCAAGAGTGTGTTGTTGTTCTGTTTTTTGTTTGTATCTGTATAACTGTTTGTTGTTGTTTTTTATGTTGTATATTTTATTTGAATTCATACCAAATTATTTGTCATTGTCTTTTCTCGTTTTATATTTTATAGTTGTTTATACTCGGATGTATTTATCATGTCACAAAAAAGTCCAATTAAAAAAAGTATTTAAAAAAAAAATACCTGGGGTCCGACTGTATCTCTTGTCATACTGTACCTTTGGACCATAACAAAGTCACATACAAATGCAGCGCACTACATTTGATTTAACTACAGTGCAATTTCAATAGATGTCTGTTGGTAGAGTAGCAAAATGTAAGCCACTTACAGTATCTCTGCTGGGAACAAGAGAACAACTATCTAGCCTTTTCTCAGGCTTTTCCACCCACATGCATGAATGCACTGCATTCCAAAAAGTTGTCTTTTGATTAAATGGCGCTGTAGCCAAATGTAACCAGATGTGAAAAGGTCTTTATAAACATTTTTAATATAATAAAAAAAGCCTTTCTTTCACACCTTGAGAATTAAAAAACACAAGGAACAAGCAGTTCCTGAGAGACAGCCCATACGCCCAGTTTAGCTTCAAAATTCGGTACAATAGCGCCTGAAGTTAGCCGTTCTTTAACACTGCATAGGGAGCGACCATGACCTGGTACCACCCACATTTAGAACAAACATGGGGACATTCTCATTCTAATACTCCCTGACACCATCCATTAAAGGATGTGAATCACTGGTTTCTTTCAAAATTGTCCTGAAAAAACATCAGGAGTCCACAAGGGGAGGTAAATGTAAATTCCCATCGAAAGGAGGTGTCTTTTAATCCTTTGTACATAGCGTTTGTATTTGTTGAAGAAATGTATTATTGTGTACATTTTATGCTATGTTCATGAATTGAATGCAAACACTATGCCTAACCTTAATCCTAACCTCACAAACACTATTTCTAACCTTAACCCTAACCTCACAAACACTATTTCTAACCTTAACCTTAACCTCACAAACACTATGTCTAACCTTAACCCTAACCTCACAAACACTATGCCTAACCTTAACCCTAACCTCACAAACACTATGTCTAACCTTAACCCTAACCTCACAAACACTATGTCTAACCTTAACCCTAACCTCACAAACACTATGCCTAACCTTAACCCTAACCTCACAAACACTATGCCTAACCTTAACCCTAACCTGTCTAACCTTAACCCTAACCTCACAAACACTATGCGTAACCTTAACCCTAACCTGTCTAACCTTAACCCTAACCTCACAAACACTATGCCTAACCTTAACCCTAACCTGTCTAACTTTAACCCTAACCTCACAAACACTATGCCTAACCTTAACCCTAACCTCACAAACACTATGTCTAACCTTAACCCTAACCTCACAAACACTATGCCTAACCTTAACCCTAACCTCACAAACACTATGTCTAACCTTAACCCTAACCTCACAAACACTATGTCTAACCTTAACCCTAACCTCACAAACACTATGCCTAACCTTAACCCTAACCTCAAACACTATACTTAACCCTCACCTCACAAACACTATGCCTAACCTTAACCTCACAAACACTATGCCTAACCTTAACCCTAACCTCACAAACACTATGTCTAACCTTAACCCTAACCTCACAAACACTATGCCTAACCTTAACCCTAACCTCACAAACACTATGCCTAACCTTAACCCTAACCTCACAAACACTATGTCTAACCTTAACCCTAACCTCACAAACACTATGTCTAACCTTAACCCTAACCTCAAACACTATACCTAACCCTCACCTCACAAACACTATGCCTAACCTTAACCTCACAAACACTATGCCTAACCTTAACCCTAACCTCACAAACACTATGTCTAACCTTAACCCTAACCTCACAAACACTATGCCTAACCTTAACCCTAACCTCACAAACACTATGCCTAACCTTAACCCTAACCTCACAAACACTATGTCTAACCTTAACACTAACCTCACAAACACTATATCTAACCTTAACCCTAACCTCAAACACTATACCTAACCCTCACCTCACAAACACTATGCCTAACCTTAACCTCACAAACACTATGCCTAACCTTAACCCTAACCTCACAGAAATTATGCCTAAACTGAACCTCAAAACCCTGTCCACCTGGGCAAAATACAGGGAAAAGAGACTCTCCCGAATCCAGGTATAGGTGACAGCGACACAGCAACAAATTGTGCTATTTTCACTATAGGGCTTAAGTGGTTAAATATCCATCTATTCGACATCGGAGCATAGCCAACACCTAGCTTATAGATCTGCTATTTTTGCTGTTTTTTAGAAATCTTTTCTAGTAAAGAACAGGGCTTAAATGACAGCGACACCTAGTGTGTGTTTGGATAGTTAGTTACCTGTGCGTGTTTGTGTGTGTGTGTGTGTGTGTGTGTGTGTGTGTGTGTGTGTGTGTGTGTGTGTGTGTGTGTGTGTGTGTGGTTACTTACCAGTGTGCGTTTGCACCTCCTGCAGTTGTGTCATGGAGGAGAGGATGAGAGAGGAGAAATGTTTAGACCGCAGCCAACGCACAAACCCTGCTCCACCACCTTCCTCCTTTTCTTCATCATCATCATCATCATCCTTATCTGGAACACACACACACACACACATGAACTTACATTTTGAAAACACACTGAAATGTCCTATACTCTTCTCTCTGTGCGCGCCATGCGTGCGTGCGTGCGTGTGTGTATAACATTTTACTTGACGATTAATTGCTATACAAATAATTGTGATTAAAGGGGCTACACCATGAATTAAAAAAATATATATTATATATAAATATTGCCCCCTAATACGTTTTAAACAGGTTGTAAGCCTAAAAAACATCCAGATATTTTTTCTCACAATCTGACTGTCTGTCATTCCAAGCTTTTTCAGCTGCAATACCAAAACGTCCTATTGGGCAGGGGGGAGCTACTGAGCAATTCTGTCTGGCCATCGTCAATGCAAAATCTGTGCAAGTGACATCACTTGCACAGCCATTCTGAAATGGCCTGTTCAGACACGCCCATTCAGGAAATCCATGAAATGAGCATGAATGACTGAATGTTAAAAAAAAAAAAAAAATTGGGTACAAGAGACACTGGGGAGCCCAAAAAATACTAAAAACCTAAAAGAAAATGAAATTCATGGTGTAGCCCCTTTAAGGATTCAATTGTGTTTTTGGCAATAAACATTGGAACATATATTATAATCATAATCATATGAATAATGCGTTCTTATAACTGTGTGTGTGTGTGTGTGTGTGTGTGTGTGTGTGTGCGCGCGCACACGTGCGTGCGTGCCTACCTGTTGTGGGTGTGAGTTCCCTCTTGGCTGCTGTCTGCCCACAGACGCACACACACACCGCCTGCCTCCCACCATCCTCTTCCCCTCCTCTCCTCCCTCCCTCATCCTCTCCTCTCCTCATCCCTCCATCCTCTCCTCCTCCTCCTCTCCTCTCCACACGGAGCGCCACGCTGGAGCACCTGGCTAACGCTAGCAGCCTGTTAGCCGCCAGCACGGCGCACACCCCCTTCCTCCACCTCCGCAGTCCTCTCCCCGTCCTCTGCTCTCCTCCTGCTAGGGGCGGAACAGTTCATTGAATTAATCATAAGATAATTAAACCCATTTAGACTTGTTTTAACCTTATACCTTTCATTACGGGAACACAACCACAGCATGTAATAGGCTCTATGCACAGCAGCCATATTGTGAAGACATTCACAGGTGTTGCCAATGATACTAATGAAGGCTCTGTTCCATTCTTGGTCAAACAGAGTCAGGGTGCTGATATTGTGCATGTTGGCTCACTGGAAACACTCTGCTACACCAGTGGGTCTACAGTTGGGCTTCCAAATGCCTCTTTACGGGTGTGTAACTCTCAGAGTTATGGGGGTCGTGGAAACCACTGTGCTACACTAAATGGAACAGAGCCTTCATTAGTATCATTGGTAACACCTGTGAAGGAAGTGATAATATGGCTGCTGTGCATAGAGCCTATTTTAGATGATGACTATATGCAGACTTTTGGGTTATGAGCTCGGTATGCACAGGTCATTGACCATTAGCACATGCAGGTGACAGTCAGGTGTGGTGAGTGTGTGATAACCCGGTCATTTACGACCCTAAGTGTGCTAATAACACAGTTATTACGCAGTGTGTGTGTGTGTGTGTGTGTGTGTGTGTGTGTGTGTGTGTGTGTGTGTGTGTGTGTATGTGTGCGCGTGTATAAGCCAAGTCTAGCCAGTGGCTAGAGATCCCATAGCCTGCTGGGCTGTAACCATGACAACAGAACCCATAGCCCAAACGCGAAATGCCTATTCCCATATTGTTTATGCAAGGGGGCGGGCCTGGCGGGGCTGGGAGAGAGTCAGCGCACTGAAGTCAAGGCACAGACTACTGTGTTGTTGACGGACAAGGATGCACGATTATGAGTCTAAATGTACAGCTTGCAAATTCTCGCCTACTACTACTACTCTTGTATTAGAAACTTTAAATTTCTCTAAATATTATCAGTGCATCAGTGAAGTCATTATTCAGTCCGACTTCACTGTAGCCTATAGTAGCCTTTTCATAAATGATATTCGTACTTAGGCTGTCCTGAAAGTTTATAATATTTAGAGAAATTTAAAGTTTCAAATACAAAAGTAGTAGCAGTAGGTGAGAATTAGCAAGCTGGACATTTAGACTGAATGTTTCCTTTATCCTCATCTTGCGCTAATGCACGCAACTGTTTTGCCAGGTTTTATTTGTGTTGTTTCTCATAAGCGTGCATCCGTTGTCCGTCAACAACACAGTAGTCTGTGCCTTGACTTCAGTGAGCTGACTCTCTCCCAGCCCCGCCCCCTTGCATAAACAATATGGGAATAGGCAGTTCGCAGCCCAAACGCCGAACGCTAATAAACATCTTAAATTTCGGGTAAGTGAAAAACGTGCCACGTCACTGTGTGCAAATGCTAATGGTCAATGCCCGTGTGCACGTTCAGATCAATTAGTCAACCCACTGAGCTGAAACATGCAGAACCTCTGCTATAGAGGCTGAGAAAGGTTGTTTTTTTTAGTGAACATTGACAATTCTGTAAAGTTGTTCAGAAAACTCGCTCACAACGCGTCATTTCGTGACACCTTGTAAGCTTGTAGATCAGCTATTTCTGATATTTTTACATGCATACAATTATTAAATATGTCAATAATTTCTTTGCATATTTTAGTTATTTGTCATATCTGCCCTGTGCAATTTTTGATTACGACGGCTAAAAGGCCTCATAGTGCTCCAATGTTCAACGCCAAACACACAATTAAAATCATTAATCGCAATTATTTGAGTGACAATTAATCGTCAATTTAAATTTGTAATCGTGACAGCCCTATTAGTGAGGCCCTTTTTTTTATTACACAAAAAGCGTGCCTCTCCATTATTCAATGAATCGAAAAAGCAATCAGTAGCATAACCGCTAAGAAACATAATGAATACAGTAGTTGCAGCCATACTTCCTGTGTCTCCTCCTCCCGTCTCCTCCTCTCCACCCAGGGCCTCCACCAGTCTCCTGACCTCCGTCTCCACTCCCTCTCTCTCCTCCAGGAGGCGATAGAACAGGGTGCGCTGTGCGGAGAGGGCGCCCGCGCGTCGGTAGGTGTGCACGAGCGCGCCGGCCAGGAGCGCGCACGCGGCGAGGAGCGTGGCGCGTGCCCCTCGGCTCCGGGTCAGGAGACCCCGCAGGCGCGAGAGGTCGGAGGTCGCGGCGGAACGCTCGCGCTCCACAGAGGAGACGCGCAGGCGGAGAGACTCCACCTGAGAGTGATACAGCTGAGAGAGACACACAGAGAGAGAGAGAGAGAGAGAGACACAGAGAGAGAGAGAGAGAGTTGTGTATGTAAGATGATTGTCACCTGCTGTGCACATGCCAGCTGTGTCCCATGTCTTTTTCTGATTGAGGTTTTCTAATCAAGCTTCCAATGTCATTTATGATGTCATCATTTTTATTAAAAGAAAAAATGAAAATAAAATCCCTGATTTGAATAATAAACTGATTAATCAGATTACATTTTTACTTATTTTTTATTTTTTTCTTAATGTATATATAATAATATGCAATGTTTATCTACAACTGTGCAGAAAAACTCCATTGCATGTTGAAATGTGTATTTCATCAATCTAAATCAGTGGTTCTCAAACTTTTTCTCATCAAGGACCCCCAAATTGATAAATATTTGTCCGCGAACCCCCATCTGAAAATATGTTGTGCAGAAGCAAAGGTGTGTGTAAAAATGTTCACCAATGTTCAAGATTTTTGATAGATAGCAGATCTACAAGCTCAGAGCCGACACTCGGTGCCGTGCTATGAGCTTGTAGAGTATAAAAGGTTAAAGTGGTTAAAATGATTGTGATGCTATGTTCAACTACTTTAGCTGGAGATCCCCTGGAACCCCCCCCCCCCCCCCCCCACAAGAACCCCTGGGGGTCCCCGGACTCCACTTTGAAAACCACAGATCTAAATCACGCAAAGGAATCAAACTTGAATCATGCAGATCTCGGGATCCACATAAGAACGGAGTTGCTCCAATGTGGATCTCTTACCAGCCTGTGAAAATAGTCATCTAAACCGCTCACAAAATGTAAGGACACTTGAATTTGGGCCATTATATCTCCCCTTTACTAATACCAATCAGTAAAGTGTTATATATCATTTTTATCGGTGATTAGTCACCTTTACAACGAGGTACAGCTTGTAAGCATCGGGCATTCATGGAATGAGCAACCCAGGCAAACGTGTGGGTAGCGCCGAGCAAAAATGTGCCAAAATGGCCTGTTAGACTTTTCTGCTGACATTCAATGTTGTGACATTCATGACATTCAATGGGCTTCAGGTGTGTGCCAATCACAGGTATGTGACTGCCTCACAGGTGAGTGACTGGCACCTGAACATGGGTTCTGCAACTTTGTTGAGTTTGTGTATGCTCCAAGCAGCAACACTGCCCCCATGGAAAGATGCCACTTTTGTCAGGATAAGGCCCGTGCAACAGGGCAAGTGAAGCTGGTGTTCCGTTATGCAGAGTGACAGCATTATTTGGTGTTATCCCTGGTACCATTTCCAAACTTAGGACTAACTTCTGTGAGACTGGTGAAGTCAACAAGGAAGACAACAACCCAGACCCCTTGCTTCACTGAGGAACCATAGATTTACAGGCAAGATATGCACAACGGTACCAAAGACAGATGTCAAAGTTGTAGGGCCCATGCTCAGGTGCCAGTCACACACCTTTGACTGGCACACACCTGCCTGCAAATGGTACCAGGGCTAAGACCAAATAATGCGTAATCTGCGTAACGGAACACCAGCTTCACTTGCCCTATTGCACGGGCCTTATCCTGAAGGGACAAATGTGGCATCTTTCTATGGGGGCAGTGTTGCTGCTTGGAGCATACACAAACTCAACAAAGTTGCAGAACCCATGTTGCAGAACGCAAAGTTGCAGAACCCACCTCTCAGCAGGTGTGCGCTGGCAGGTCGCTCAAAACAAGAGCGATTACCAGCAAAAGCATAATGGGTGATTGTGGCACATTTTTGCTCGGCGCTACCCACACGTTTGCCTGTGTTGCTCATTCCATGAATGCCCGATGCTTACAAGCTGTACCTCGTTGTAAAGGTGACTAATCACCGATAAAAATGATATGTAACACTTTACTGATTGGTATTAGTAAAGGGGAGATATAATGGCCCAAATTCAAGTTTCCTTACATTTTGTGAGCGGTTTATTATGTCAGTTGTCTATGACTTGTGTCTATGATGTAGTCCATATTTGGCCAAGGTTTCAATGCAATCAGAGCTCCGATAACTTCCATCATGAAATTAAAGTTAATGCATACGATCGATCTCCCGAAAAAACAGAATTTCTGCGTCTTTCTCAGACCCGCGGGCCGACAGATACAGTATAGTTTGTTTTGTTTTTAGCAGTGCCAACCGCTCTACATTTGACTCTGTCCGTGTGAGTGTCCGTCCGTCCGTCCGTATGTTATGTCCGTCCGTATGTTTGAACACGGCAAGGTAGCAACACATGCGCCACTTCAACACACACACACACACACACACACAAGCCAATACTGCACACATGCGCACACACGAACACACGCACACACACACTTGACGTCCGTATGAGCACGGCGTATGAGCACAGCATTTAAACAGCTATAACTCCAGTTCGCAGCATGCTACGGAGTACAAATTTTGTACATGGACTAAAACCACCAATAGGGACGAACTGAAATTAATTAAGCCCCGCCCCCTCTGTCTTCCTATTGGCTGGGCTTTAAACAGCCCTACGCCCAGTTTGCAGCATGCCACCAAGTCCAAATTTGGTATGTGGACTTAGACCACCAATAGGGACGAACTGTAATTACTTAAGCCCCGCCCCCTCTGTCTGCCCATTGGCTGGGCTTTAAACAGCCATTATTCCAGTTTGCAGCACGCTACCAAGTACAAATTTGGTGAGTGGACTCAGACCACCAATAGGGACGAACTGAAATTACTTAAGCCCCGCCCCAAAGGCACCGCTTCCTTCACACAGGGTGTGATTTTTTGTTTCTAGTGACATTCTGCACCGCACACCTCGGGGTCATATGAGACACAAGTTCCGAGCTACGGCCGGCACAGATTTCTGCGTGACAGTCACACAGAGATTCTGTGAATTATAGTAAAGTCTATCGTCTCTGTCGGGTGGAAACCTCATATGTCCCAAACAGTTACTTTTCAGGATTCAAATTTAAAAACAGCAGAAGTAGCAAATCTACAAGCTCAAAATGCACTCTTTGCGCTGCGGTTCGTGCTTGTAGATCTGCTACTTTTGACGCTTTTTTTGTGACGCTGTAGTATGATCAAGTAGGGCGTTAATTTCCGAAAAAAAACACAAAAAGATAATATGTGGATCTTTATATCTTTATTATATAAAAGAAACTGTGAAAAAAGTGTTGTGGTGGTACTTGTGTGTCGTAGTAGCAGTGTGCGTACAACGTTTGGCACCGATAGGTCCAGTGCTGATTAGCTGTGTGTGTGTGTGTGTGTGTGTGTTACCTGTGCTTTGTTGTGTAGTTGTGTGACAGTGTGCGTGTGCTGCTGGTCCATCTCCTTCCTGTGCGTGTCCCAGGCCTGCTCCCTGTGTCGCACGCTCTCCTCCAGACGAGACAACACGCACTGCTGACTCCTCTGCAGCTCACGCACACACACACTCTTACTGTCACACACACTCTGCAGCTGCACCATCTACAGAGACAGACAGAGAGAGAGAGAGAGAGAGAGAGAGAGAGAGAGAGACAGAGACAGAGACAGAGACAGAGACAGAGAGAGAGAGAGACACAGAGAGAGAGAGAGAGAGAGAGAGAGAGAGAGAGAGAGAGAGAGAGAGAGAGAGAGAGAGAGAGAGAGAGACAGAGAGAGACAGAGCAAGAGAGAAAAGATGAATGTTAAAGAATTTCATATAATCACAGTTTTTTTTATGAACAGTTTGGAACTATGGATAGGCAATGCGGATTTGATCACAATTTCAAATTTCATCAATTTATCATTTTCATCATGCAAACACATTTGCGTTTGTTAAAAAAAGTTTTAAAACGCTCTAAATTCTCATACTAAGTGAGAGGGTCTTGAGTGGCTCATTGTCGGTATTCGTGCGAGAACGAGGGAGTCTAACCAGTGTTGATTTCGTCGACTAAGACTATGTAAAAAATAATTCGTCGACTACCTTTTTTCACTAACGAAAACTAAATAAAACCGAAATAAATACGAAGCTATAGACCACCGAAGTCCTGACGTCACTCGTTCATCCCCTGGTTCCGGTTCGTAAGGTAATTTCTCTATGGAGAATAACATTGGGTCATCTTAGAATCGTCTCATATAAGTGTGGTCCAAAAACAAACTGTCTCGGCGATATTGTCAGGGAGGAGGTTCTGTACCGTTTATGATTGTCAGTCACTTATATTTGATACAGTCTGTTTCAGGCGAAAATGTAACTAATTCGGCGGAAGTAACATTATCGTTTTCTCACCGTCAGTTGATGCTTCATATCCATACGAGTCAAACCGCCGGGGTCATTTGTTTATTTTTGGAACACAGTTCTTATTTGACGCGATATTAAATACGTCTATGGGGATTCAGAATGGGGGTGGAAAACTGCGAACCAGGTAGACAAACAAAGGATGTGTAAATTACGTCAGACTTCGGTGGTCTATGATGACTAAGACTTAATATATTGACAATTTTGTCAACAAATTAAACTAGATTAAAATGTTAGTGAGGGACTAGTGGAAGTCATTTTATGCTTTGTTGCGCTCGACGCCATCAAGGCACCGCCAAAACACATTTTAGTAGACTAAATCAACTGTAGATTTAGTTAACTAATTATTATGATAATTCTTATGATATTTAGACTAAACTAGACTAACAGTAAAACATTTCAGATGACTAAAATATGACTAAAACTAATGGAATTTGATTCAAAAGACTATGACTAAAACTGAATCAAAAGTTCCAATTCCAATTGTGTGTTCCATTTTATTTTGTGTCATCACTTCCTATTCCACTTATTTATCCTGTATGAGCTCTCTTTGATTGGATCAAATTGATATCCTGACCTGAAAATGTATTTTTGAACTGATCTGAACAAACACTTCATAGCAATGATTACTGTCAGAATATAGAGCTATATTAACATTTATTTTAACAAAAATATGTCACTTACACATTGTTTTTAAATGCTGTTTTTAATGTTGCTGCTTTTATACTGTTGTTTTTTAATTGCACAGTTTTAGTTTTGTTGTGTTTAGCTGTATTTTATTTATTCTGCTATGACCAGGGCAGCTTTGAGGGACAGCTTCCGGCAGTCGACATGGGTGGTCGCATCGACGATCGCTCTCGCGTCCTGCGTCCTCGCATACCTTTCCTTATCCTCATCCTGTGGATTATGGATTTACACCTCAACTCCGCATGGATTATACACCAGAAGGATATGGAATCATACGAGACAGAAAAGGTAGAATCACACAATGACTTCTACCTAACTACTGGAACCGAGAAAAAACACCCAGGTTATGGAACCACGGCGATCCACTCGACTCTCACAGCCAACCCGAAGCGAAGAAACAAACCCCTGAATGGTAGATGTAATCGGAAGACGTACTTCTGTTTAATTCTACTACTTTCCGGAGACGTTGAAGTTAACCCTGGCCCTGTGACCACAAGGCAATCCGCTCGGCTCATAGCTGAAACCAACAGGCTAGCGGCAAACGTTGCCACAAGCAACGGGGCAAAACAACAACAAAGCCATGCTGGAACAAAGAACTTCCGGAGCACCGGAGCTAGCCTAGCCAACGTTGCTACCGAAGCTAGCCTCGACGACAACACCAACGGCTTCACACCAACTCGACTAGGCGAATCAACCCAAATGATCAACCTAAACACCGACGTCGTATCCACCGCAGCCGTCGACGAGGACGCTTGCACCGACGCACAACGGCGATCAACCGGGAGATGCAGCGTAGCCGAGAACGTGGAACCAAGGAGTCACCTAGCTGTTTTCACCGGAGCAGAGACCTTGATGCACCGCTACAAACCTACGGTTCGTTCCAGGGCCAGGGTCCCAGCAGAGACCGTGATGGGACCATTAGCAGAGGCCGTGCTGGGACCTCCGCGCCCCATCCCCCCCCAACCCCCCAACCCTCCCCAATCCCCCAACCCCCCCCAACCCCCACTGCTGGCTGCCCACGACGGAACAATGGCTTTGATGGACACTACACCCCCCTCCCCCCCCGAGACTGCTCCTAAACATCTCTCAGTGGATAAACACCTATCCATTGAAAAAATGATCAAATCGTTTGGCGTTGGCTTGCACATGATACATCTTAATGTGAATTCTCTAGCAGGAGACAAGCTAACACAAATCAAGCAGATGTTTTATGATGGTAAGGTTGACATTTTAACTTTCTCTGAAACAAAACTTGATCAAGCGATAACTGATTCTGTGATTGAGATTGAAAACTACAAACTCTTCAGGAAAGATAGGAACAGAAACGGGGGTGGTGTTTGCATGTATGTTCATACTGACAATGTCTGCATCCTTCGGGAAGACCTGATGGATGAAAACATTGAAGCTGTGTGGGTCGAGATCATTTTTAAACATTCCAAACCTGTGCTAGTCGGTACCATATACAGACCTCCTAACCAGACTGATTTCTATGATAGACTTGATGAATGCTTAGCTAAAGTGGACCATGCGGAGACGATTCTTCTTGGTGATTTTAACACTGACATACTCCGCAAGGAAGCGTCAGTGTATAAGTCATTCAAGGCGTGTTGTGATCGGCATTCACTCCACCAGCTGATCACTCAGCCCACAAGGCTGTGTGTTTCCTCTCAAACTACCATAGATCTCATTCTAACAACGGACAAGGAAAAAATCCTAAATAGTGGTGTTTCCACCTGTGGCATATCTGATCACAACATGATCTTCTGCACCAGAAAGAAACGTAAACCTAAGACCGGTTACCACAAAACAGTCACAATCAGAGACCTCAAAAATTATAAGAGTGAGGACTTAGATCACAGACTGGAGGAACAGGATTGGTCCGACGTTCTAAACAGCACACAGGTAGACGAATCCTGGCTTTGTTTCAAAACCAAATTCATTCAAATTTTGGACAGTGTGGCTCCCATGAAAACCATCAGGGTCAAAACCCGCTCGGAACCATGGATGAATTCGGACATCCTTACTGCCATGAAAGTCAGAGACAAAAAGTGTTCTGAGCTTCATAAAAGTAGGATCAAACTAGCCAAATGTTTTAACAAAGGTCTCGAATCCCACGTAGCTAAACTTGAAAAGGAAAAAAACAAGCTAAGAAACAAGGTAAATAGCATGCTCCTGTTAGCAGAAAAAAGCTACCTCGATGACAAGATTGAGGAAAATCAAAAAAAACCACGAGAGCTTTGGAGGCTACTCAAGAACCTCCTAGGCTGCAGCAAAAAATTGAAAACCAGGCTTTCAAACTTAAGCCTCAAGGTGAATGACACTCTCATTTCATCCAAACACGAAGTGAGTAAAATCCTCAACATATTCTTCACGACCGTAGCCTCAGATTTGGTTGAAAAACTTCCTCCACACTCTGGGAGATATGGTGAGGAGTATGTTGTCTCATTTTACGAAAAACAGGGTGTTTGCAAAGATGACTTTAAACTCTCCCCTGTGAAAACAGAAGAGGTGTTTAAAAAATTGAGTGCTCTTCATCAACACAGAGCCACAGGCCTCGACAATATCCCCCCCAAATTTCTAAAAGACTCAGCCGCCTCCATTGCTCCAATCATTACCCACATATTCAACCTCTCCACCACACATGGACAGGTCCCCAACGACTTCAAAAAAGCAAGGGTGACCCCTCTGTTCAAAAAAGGAAACCAATTAGACCCTGGCAACTACCGCCCTATTTCTATTCTAAGCTCCATCTCGAAAGTCATGGAAAAAATAGTCTATGAACAGGTCGACAAGTATCTTGCCGAGAAAAATCTAATCTACAAATTCAAATCTGGCTTCAGAACAAACCACTCCACTGACACATGCCTTCTCTATTTGAACGACTCTATCAAACAAGAGATTGAAAAGGGCAAATATTGCGGCATGGTCATGCTGGACCTCCAGAAGGCTTTTGACACCGTTAATCACCCGATTATGATCAATAAGCTCAGAGCAATAGGTTTTGATGACACGTCAGTGAACTGGATGAGATCCTACCTGGAAGGGAGGGAGCAAGTGGTGGAAGTAAACGGCACCCAGTCCCCCCCCCTCCCAGTGACTTGTGGTGTTCCCCAAGGAAGTATACTAGGACCCTTACTGTTCCTGATATATGTGAATGACATGTCGTCAGCCTGCGACTGCAACCTGTTCCTGTTCGCAGATGACTCGGCCCTGCTAGTCTCGGACAGGGACAGGCTGCAGGTTGAGAAAACTCTCAGCTCTGAACTCAACAAGATCTGCATCTGGCTCTCCGACAACAAGCTCTCATTACACCTGGGCAAAACGGAATGCATCCTCTTTGGGTCCACTCCTAACCTCAGAAAGGCAGAGAGCTTCACGATCAAAGCGGGTGATGATATCATCAAAAGAAAAAACGAAATTACCTACCTGGGCTCTATCTTGGAGGCTGACCTCTCTGGTGACAAAAATGCTGAAAAAACGATCAAAACGGTCCACAAAAAAACACGCTTTTTGCGGAGTATTGATCGTAAAGTCAGTAAGAAGACTCTGAAGACTCTTGCAGTGGCCCTCATACAAGGTCATTACGATTATGCATGTACTTCATGGTATCACAACACCACCAAGGCCTTAAAAACAAGGCTCCAAACATCCCAAAACAAACTAGTAAGGCTACTTCTTGGCCTCAACTACAAAATCCATCTAACCCCTGATCATTTTGATAAGATTGGATGGCTTAGGGTTGCGGACAGAGTACAGCAACTTGCTATGGGCCTGGTCTTCAAGATATATCACAACATTGGGATCCCCCTGTATTTGTCAAAATACTTCCAAAATGTTAATGATGTCCACAATCACAATACCAGAGGCAGCTCCACAAACCTTGTCCAACCCTTTTTTGGCTCAACAAAGGGAAGTAACTCGTTCTCATGCTATTCATCAAAAATGTGGAACGCCCTACCAAAAGGAGTAAAGGAGTGTAAAACCCTACTCTCTTTCAAAACAGCCCTAAAGATACACCTTCAGGAGGCTGCAATTGGAAAATGGCCCCTGTCTAAGTCCTAACCTAACCTACCCCCCTACCCCCCCCCCCCTCTCTCCTTCTCCTTTTGTACATATTTCTCACCCTTCATACCAGTAACCTGTAAACTGATTGTATGACATTCTATAGTAGTTGTGTATATCTGTCTGTCTCTTATATGTCATCATGATTTGTGTGCATGGGGAACTCATTTGAAACAAGCTCTGTGCTTTTATGAGTCTTCCAGTTTAGTAGACCTTGTATTGTGAATTTGTACTTCCATGTACTGTTGTTCTCATGTCTTACTAAATAAAGTACATCAATCAATCAAACCAAGACCTAGGTAACACATTTTGTTCTATAATGGAATGTCAATAGAGCTCCTTGAACTCTGGTTAATGGTAAAATTAGATATTTTTCTGACCCAAAGAGTTCAGATATAATCATAATCACACTCATACAGTAAAATCCTCAGTGTTCATTTATCCATTATTAACTCTGAGTTAAAAGGTAGGTTAAGTGATTTACTTTGGTTAAAATAAGTGTTAAATAGCTCTATATTCAGATATTAATCATTGCTATAGAGTGTTTGTTCAGTAAAAGGAGTCTCCATGTCTCTCCAGCTCTTTAATAAACAGAAAATGCATTTTCAGTGCTCTCTCCTGATTGGCTTACATTTTGTCACCTACCTGAACATGTACTAAAGGCCTATTCTGTTTACTAAAGAGCTGGAGATACCCCTGTGACCGAACAAACGCTCTGTAGCAATGATTACTATCAGAATATAGAACTTTAACCTTTTTAACAAAAACAAATATTTCACCCCAAAAGATATCACGTACCCTACCTTTAAATGAACACTGAGGAGTGTACAGTGTAAACTCACCGTGTCATTGGCTCTGCTGAGGTCAGAGGTCAGGGTGTTGACCTGTTCTACGATGACGTCACACAGCTCCGAGCACGAGAAGTTACCCAGCATGCACTGGGAGGCGTCCAGCAGCACACAGCCCGCCACCAGACGCTGGTACAGAGAGTACAGGAACGACACACGCTCCTACACACACACACACACACACACACACACACACACACACACACACACACACACACACACACACCATGTTTAGTTCTTCAGTATTGAAGCGGTTGCTTGGGTAGCAGAGGGATAAAGTTCCTCTCCACCACCCAGGGTTTCCGCTAGGCAACTTTGGGGCCGGCCCCCTTGGCCGACAGGCCATAGTATAATTAACGTCACATGCATGTTTGCAGATACAATGCAGATACATGCATTTTGATACCAATACTTTTGTACTTTTACTCAAGTACATTTTGAATTCCGGACTTTTACTTGTAACAGAGTATTTCATTTTCGTCTTTTCATTACAGTATTGATCCTTTTACTTAACACATTGGGTGCCAAAACCGTATATATACTGTTTTTGAAAACAGTATATATATTTTTTTTTTAAATTCCTTCACAGCACCAGGAGATATCATTTTTCGAAGATTTAGACTTTAATCCACTTCCTGGTTAACTTATGACTTCAAAAGCCTGTATCTCGGCTCCTGTGTACTTTTTTTTTTTACAATGTATTTTTGACTATTTTTGACTATTTTCAACTGGCTGCAACTATGGAACGGATTTTTTTTATTATTTTACATGTTTTTCCCCCGATTGTACAAGACCTCTATGTATAATGAATGGATGCATTTTTTTTACATGGATTTGCTCGTCGTGGAGTCTAGAGCTTTAAACAGTAAAGCGCAGTCAATGGGGAGAATGCTGGCACCCAACGTAAGTTGTTATGAAAAAATGCTGGCACCTAATGTGTTAAGTAAAGAATTTGAGTACTTTTTCCACCACTGATACAGATAAACCTGTGGGTACCTTGGATTCTTTCTGGAAGACTTCTGTGACACGTTGGAGCTCCGCCTTGCCCTCCTCCCTCTCTCTCTCCCTGTCCTCCCTCTCTCTCTCCCGCTCCTCCCTTTCTCTCTCCCTCTGTTCGCTCTCTCTCTCCCTCTCCTCCCTGTCTCTCCTTCTCTCCTCCTCCCTGCCCTGTCGCTCTGTCTCCAGGGTGAGCTGGGCGCTCTCCACTTCCACCCGGAGCCTGTGTGTCAGCGCCGACGAATCAGAGCTCTCCTGGCGTAGGTGCGTCACTTCCTCCCTCGTGTTGGCCAATAGCAGGTCAGACTCCTGGGGACATGTGACAGATGAGTCCAACGAGTGGGAGGAGTCACAAGGACAAGTCCTGTAAAGTCACTTTAGCAGTCACTTGATGCTTAGTTGTATGTTGACGTTTTCCCTCCCTCGTTCCATTGGAGCCAAACAGTTTGTTTTTAATCACATTTATATCCCATTAATAAACTTAGTTTTTCTTATTTTTTTAGAAAAGTAGAAAGAGCTCCAAATTTACAAGAGCTCCAACTTGTTGTGAGCTTGTAGATCTGATATTTTTGCTCTTTGCTGTACGACAAAGTTTGGAATCATTTATGTATTTTTTTGGGGTCATTTTCTTTTTTTCATGTAAGGAATTTTGTTAAAACGCTGAGGTTTTTCTTGAATTCTGGGAATGTCAGCAATTTGGGGATTTTTGTTCTTTTATACTTCTTTAAAAAGACAAGGTTAAGTTATACAGAAATAAAGAAAAACATGGATCGGTGGTAGAAAAGTTCTACAAAGACTTGATCCAGAGGACTGGGCGGCTCAAACTGTGACACATTTGGTGAAGTGGATGAGAGGATGTACCTCAGAGTGTGTGTGTGTGTGTGTGTGTGTGTGTGCGTGCGTGCGTGCGTGCGTGCGTGCGTGCGTGCGTGCGTGCGTGCGTGCGTGCGTGCGTGCGTGCGTGCGTGCGTGCGTGCGTGCGTGCGTGCGTGCGTGTGTGTGTGCGCGCGTGTGTGTGTTTGTTGTACCTCAATGTGTTTGAGTTGCTGTGAGTTGATGTGTCTGTGAGTCTGGTTGTCCTGCTCCAGTCTCTCTGAGGCACACAGCAACTCCTGGAGCTGACGCACACAATCACACACACGCACGCACGCACGCAAGCACACACACACACACCATAGTTAGAGCAAGAAACAGCTAAACACTAAGATGCAGTAAGACAGTTACAAATGTACAGTAACAAACCGTTACACAGTGATATCAAAAGAAGCTACAGTATGGGAAAATGAACCGGAACAGGAAACCTGGGAGTACATTTATGCACGCAACTTATTGATTAATACTACTAGTCCATACCCGTCGGGGGATATGAGCACCCAAAGTATATGCAGTTTGGGTTATGCGCTGTGCACCTGCAACAGTTCCAACACACGCGCTCGCGTGTCCCATCGCCGTGTCCCCACACAAACATACACGGCCGGACGGACCCGCACGCGTCGCGGCATCCTGGACCCCACACACACACACGGCCGGACGGACCCGTCGCCGCTTAAGCACGCTCTCTATGTGTGCTTGTGGAAGAACCGCACACGCGCACGTCCCGTCGCCGCTTAGGCACGTTCTCTGTGTGTGCTTGTGGCAGACGGCAACAGTGTCACACAGTGGGTGGGTCTATGGATTCGACGCATGCGCAGTTTAACCATTCATCCATTGGTCGGAAGGCCATCCCACAGCTGGGGAGGCGTAACCATGGCGACATTCTTTTACGAAGCGCTAATAAACAGCTGACATTTGGGGAAAGCGAAAAACGGGCTTCGGTGTTCCGTGCACATGATAATGGTCAATGGCTGTGTTTAAATGCAGATCAATTGGAGGAGAACTGGGCGATTTTTTGCACACAGCACAGACAGCTACAGAGCCACAGAGAGCTTTGGTTAGTTATTGGAGGATGTCAATGATCTATTGCTTGTAGATTGTTATTTTCGCTACTTTTAACACGTAAGAAAGAAAGATAGATATTGTCACAATATGTGTGTACAGGCACTCGTGTGTATCTGTTTGTTAGTGTTGTGTGTATTAGCAGTAGTAGTTGGACACGCGTGCGTGCGTGCGCGTGTGCCTTGACGACCTTGCAGGCTTATGCATAGGCTAAAAAGATTTAGATAGAATGTTATGCAGACAGATACCAGGTCATTCATTTGTAGACCTGGCATATTAGACCTATAGATGTTTTGATATTATACTGTTTAGAGTAGACTGATGATAGGTTCTTTTTTTTTCTTCTTTTTTTTTCACGATTTTGTAACCCCTTTTCACCTGGTGACAATTGTCTAAGTGATCCTGGGCGCTACACTCCCCCCAACAGCCTAAGGAGCCCAGGGCCAAGCTCATGCCTCCTTCAATGCATGAGAGCCAACTGACCTTCTTGTCACCTGACAGGGGAGTTTCCCCGGTAGGACGTAGAGCGTGAAAGGAACGTTATGTTAACGTTATGTTTGTTCCCTTCTCCTCCATCAGGCGCCCCGGCTGTCATGGGGGAGGCGGTATAGCGACCAGGATCACTACATGTTTTTGTGAGGGTACCTACCCTAGGAGACACGGGAACATGTAAACTCCACACAGAGTAGGCCCTTTCACCAACCCCACCTAGGGTATGGGCGCTGATGACTCGGAGGAGAAGACACGCCCCCAGCACCAACAGCGTCCCCGGCGGGAATCGAACCCAGGACCTTCTAGCTGTGAGGTGACAGCGCTACAGACTGCACCACCATTTCTATGCATTTGATGTATTACCGCGTGTTTACCTTGCTTTCTCTAAATCGCTCTGGATTAAGAGTGTCTGCTATGTATATTATAACTAAATTGTAAATGGTGTGTGTGTGTGCGCGCACGTGCGTGCATGTGCGCGCGTACGTGCATGTGCGCGCGTACCTGTGTGTTAGTGTTGTCCAGTGTGTGTTGGTAGTAGCTCAGTGTGTTCTTCAGTAGTAGTAGAACAGCATCGGTGTGCGTGTGTGTGTCCTGTCTATCTGCAGCCTCTGGAAACAAACAAGTCAACATCACAGCAATCTGGGAACCTGAACAATGTACTGTATTGTAGTGCTTCGAAAACACCAGGTTAACACCACTAAAAACTATATTATATTTTATACTTTATACTTTGGCCATTAAAAAAATAGCCGATATACAAGCTCATAGCGCGTCACTTTTTGCCGCGCTATGAGCTTGTATATCTGCTACTTTAAAAAAAAAAACGTGGACATTTGTGCACATCTTTGAATCTATATTTTTAACCCACTAAGACCTGAGGCCGCATCTGTGTCACTTTTAGATTTGAGCTAAAAAGCATTATTTTACACTTTGGCTTTTCAAAAATAGCAGATATACAAGCTCATAGCGCGGCACCGAGTGCCGCGCTATGAGCTTGTAGATCTGCTATTTTTGGAAAAATCGTGAAAATATGTGCAAATCTTTGAATATACATATTCTTTTAAAGCGAACATTTTAACCCAAATCTTTGCATCTGGGGGTCCCTGGAACAAAATAATTTTAGATGGGTGTCGGCGGCCACATACATATCATTTTGGAGGTCCCTGACGTGAAAAGGTTTGACAACCACTGGTCTAAACAACATGCTATCTAAATCTCATTCTGTACATTGGTGGTCAAGGAAAAACTAAACAAAAGAAACACGTACCTGTGTTGTGTGTTGTTGCAATGTTGTGTTGCTGTAGTGCGTGTTGGATCTGGTTTATACAGTTCATGTACGTCTCTTCTATACAGGACTGTGTCTTCCCAGCCTATAGACACACACACACACACACACACTTACAACTTAGTGATGGAGAATACATTAATGTCTTTAAAAACAAACAGCTCTTGCATATGAATGAGCCATCCTGCTTTCGTGTGTGTGTGTGTGTGTGTGTGTGTGTGTGTGTGTGTGTGTGTGTGTGTGTGTACCTGTTGTAACAGTGACAGACAGTGTGTGTGTTGTCTCTCCTCTTCCTCCAGTCTGTCCATCAGCTCAGAGCTCCTCTTCCTCTCTGTCTCCACGGCGACGCTCAGCTCACATCTACACTGCTCGTACTCCTTCTGCAACCTACACACGCACACACGCGCACGCACGCACGCACGCACGCACGCACGCACGCACGCACGCACGCACGCACGCACACACACACACACACACACACACACACACACACACACACACACACACACACACACACACACACACACACACACACACACACACACACACACACACACACACACACACACACACAATTTTAAAGTCTTTCCATTTTCTAAACTTTTGAATGTTAAATAAAGTTCAGTTCACGTGTTTATTTTGTATCTACATCAAAAAGTTAGCATTTTATTGCCTTCTTCTCTTATAAGAAATATGTTATCACATAGAAACTAGATCAAATAAAAGCCTAGTTTCAGATTGATTAGAAAATGTTGCACTTTTTGACAACATCTTGGTCCAAACATTGGTAATCGGTGGTCTATAGGACAGTGGTTCTCAAAGTGGGGTCCGGGGACGACCAGGGGTCCTTGAGGGGCTTCCGAGGATCAAACCGATAGATATCGGTCTAGCTGTAGTTTGCATGGATTCAAGCTAAATACAATCTCACGACTGAAAATGTTTGTTATGACCAAGTCCTGATGTGGGAATTGTGAAACAGTGTGAAAGGAGACCCCCCCCCCCCCATACCACACAATATGTAAAACTATGAGGGTTTTAGTAATATTGTTCCTGCTATTCTACATACTGCGAACCAGGCCAACACATCACAGATTGAGGCTTTAACCCATTAACACATTGAGTGCCAAAAACGGTCCGGACCGTTTTTCATAATCCAAACGAGGAGTGCCAAAAACGGTTATAGCCGTTTTTTGGGGAAAAAATATGTATATATATTTTTTCCCTTCACAGCACCAGGAGATATCATTTTTCGAAGATTTAGACTCCAATCCACTTCCTGGTTAACTTAACACATTGACTGCCAGAGTTTATTCATAATGTACTCACCCCTGTGCCAGCAATTTGCGTGTTTTTTTATTTTTCATTCAAATAAATTCTCTGATTGTGGTTTTAAGCGCATACAACAGTTCCACCAGTAGAGAGCAGCAAATCCACACATTGAGCACCTCGCTCGCCCCCTCCCAAACAGGCCCACGTCACATCCGGTCATTCACCGGATGTTATGATTCGACAATCCCTGATCCCCGGATCGGCCTGAAAACGATATGATACACGACGACGATGACTGTTAGTCACCCGGACCAAAGAAAATAGAAGTTGAGCTGTCCGTTTGTATTTTATACCGTGTGAAAAAACGTGTTTTTCCCTATTCTGGCCGAAAATGACCGGAGAAAAACAATGTGACCCGGAAACGAAATCTGCGTTATACATCCGGCTCCGGGTGAGTGTGACGTAAGTGGAAAACGAAAGTGCTGATGAAAAATAAACAGACCCGCGCCCGCGCGATCACAGATTAAACAATGAAAATTCAAAAGAACGCATCAATGCGTTCTTTTGAATTGCTGGCAAGCAAGCGATGGATTTGAAAGAACGCATCAATGCGATCTTGGCCATCAATGTGTTAAGACTTCAAAAGCCTGTATCTCGGCTCCTGCGTACTTTTCTTTTTTACTATGTATTTTTGACTATTTTCAACTGGCTGCAACTATGGAACGGATTACCGAATGTTTTTAAATTTTTTCCCCCGATTGTAGGAGACCCCTGTGTGTGTAATGAGGGGATCACCGTGAGGACGGTGATCACTGAAAATATTTTGTGACTACTTGAAAAAGGTTCAAAAATGGTTAAAAACTGCCAGTGACACTACATCGTTTTTTTTAAAACCTCTGGCACTCAATGTGTTAAGACCTGAGGCCGATTCAAGAATGTTTTCTAAATCCTAACAGTTTATTGAAAAAAATTAAAAATATATTTTTTTCACGATTAAAAAAAAATAGCAGATCTACAAGCTCATATGAGCTTGTATATCTGCTATTTATGAACAGCCCAAAGTCATCTAAAGTGACACAGATGCGTTCCAGGTGTAAATGGGTTCAGATTTTATGGACGATGCTTCTGAACATATTGCTAGTTTACATTTCAAATATTTTTATTGTGAAGCACAGGTTATAGTTGTACATTTAGCTTCCTTTTTTTTTAAACAAAAACAAACAGACATAAACACAAAACAGACAGGTAACATGGAGAAAAAAAACAACCCAAACTTAAGCAAAGAACAAAGGGACCCTCCCGCCTCCCCTCCCCCTCCCCAGAAGTGCTGCCCCAGATTACGTGCGACACGGGTCATCCACAAGGATTAGCCTTTCAACCTTTAAGAAAGGAGACTAAAGGCTTCCAAATCTTTTCAAAATCTTTCAGTTTATCTTTGAGTATATATCTGATTCTTTCGTTTGACCACTTCAAATGCTCTAATGTTAAAATTATAACCGAAAATAGCAGATCTACAAGCTGTAGATCGTCTATTGTCGCTGCGCAACATGCTTCCAAATCCAAATGACTGAGAACTTGAAATCCATGAGTTTGGATGCAAACTACAGTTTCCATCATGTGTGTTTTGGATGGAAGGAACGTGTCTTACTTGTGGTGTGCATCTCTGTCCAGACCGGCAGCTCTCTCCAGCTCTATGAACTGACTCCTCAACATCTCCAGGCTGGAGAGCGCCTCCTGGTGGCCACACCGCTCTACTGACACGGCCGCCTCTAGGTCTCTGATACGCAGCTGCACACGCACACGCACACACACACACACACACACACACACACACACACACACACACACACACACACACACACACACAGATGCTTTTATCCAAGGCGACTTACAATAAGTGCATTCAACATAGGTAGGCAAGAAAACTACTAAATCACCAGAAGTTTTAAGTGCATTCTCTTCTTAAACAAGCGACTAAGAGTATACCTACATTACCTAGCGCTAAGGTAAAAGTGCAATATATCAGCTACCTACTTTCTTAACTCATTCACTGCCACTGACGTAATACACGTAATTATTCCCGTTTACCAATGCTGCCACTGACGTATAACACGTTTTTTTGTTTTGTTTTTTGTTTTTGGACCCAAAGACCAAGGAGATATGATTTTTCGAAGATCTAGACTCCCACCCACTTCCTTGTTAACTTAAAACTTAAAAATTCTGTATCTCGGCTCCTGAGTACTTTTTTTTTTTCAATGAAAAATCTCTGGCAGTGGGCAAACGCGGCCAACAATAATTCAGGCAGTGAATGAGTTAAACAGATGAGACAAATAGGAAAATCGAATGAGCCAGAGCTAAAACAAATAAGCGTATCGAATAAACGAGATCCAATAAAACAAGAGCTTGTACAAATAATTGACAACAAGTAGGCCAGGCAAAGAGGAAGGGTAGTATTTCCTGAAGAGGTGGGTTTTCAGCCTGTGGCAAAAGATGGGCAGTGACTCTGCTGTCCTGACATCAGTGGGGAGTTCATTCCACCACTGTGGGGCCAGAACAGAAAAAAGCTGTGACCGTGTAGATCGACCAGAAGGACCACTGAGCGACGAGGCAATCAGTCGCCCCGTGGCGGCAGACCGAAGTGGTCGGGCAGGGGTGTAAGCCTCGACCACACCTCGATACACACACACACACACACACACACACACACACACAGTAAATAATTTTGTTGTATAACACCACCAGAGTAAAGAAACAAAGTCTCGCATAAGGTTAGAGAACAAATGGTCGACCCGATAGCCAAGTGGCGAATACCACATGGATGCAATGCTCTGCATTATTTTCTTTCTTTCTTTCTTGAGCCCATTAAGACCTGAGGCAGATTCTGCAAATGTATTCTTAATCCTAACAGTTTTCTGAAACACAAACACTTGAGTTGCTATAATATCAGTGGTTCTCAAACTTTTTCATGTCAAGGACCCCCAAAATTATATGTATTTGGCCGTGGACCCCCCATCTCAAAATATTTAGTTCCAGCGACCCCCAGAAGCAAAGATTTGAGTTTACAAATGTTCACTTAAAAATATATATATATTCAGAGATTTGCACAAATGTTCAAGATTTTTCAAAAATAGCAGATCTACAAGCTCATAGTGCTGCACTCTGAGCTTGTATATCTGCTATTTTTGAATAGCCAAAGTATAAAATAATGGTTTAAGTGGTTGGTTACACAGATGCGTTCCCGGTTTTAATGGGTTAAAGGGGCCATGCCCAACAAAACTGTTAGGTCAGAGTTAGCTATTAATAGCTAACTTGCATCTCTGGTCTCTTACTCAGCGAGTCCCAGCTGATTCGATTCCCGGCAGGCCAGACCATTTGCTGAATGTCATTAATAGATAACTAGCATTTTATTATTTGTATTATAAATGACTTGCAGATTGATTGAAAAATGAAAGTCATTAAATAGGGGCAATAATAGAGACAACAGTGTGCAGCCCAGCACACTATGTCCTCCTACTAGTGATGAGCGGGTCGGGTTTTTTCATGACTCGGCCCGCCCCGCCCCGCGACGGAACCCAACCAGCCTCAACCCGCCCCGCGAACCCATATATAAATCTATGGCTCAACCCGCCCCGCGACCCGCGATTTTTTTTAAATTCTGTAAAATCATGGTTAGAAATAATCCCCAAGTGTATTCAAACTGTTTTATTGTTATTATTCTTATTCTTATTAGGAATAAAGACAAAACAAGAGCATGTGATCATTTTTTTTTTTTTTGCGTGTGAGAGCGGCTGACCCGCTCACCCACAGCCCGCATAATTGCCTCTGAAATTCTGACTCGACCCACCCGCGCCGCGGGTTGACCCGCGGGTCCCGCGGGTTACGGGTCGACCCGCTCATCACTACCTCCTACTGTATGTATCCACATATTCCACACAGTAAAGTCCTCAGTGTTCACTCATCCATGTGTAACTCTGTACATTTGTAGGGCATCAGAGGTAAATTAACACTGAGGATTTTACTGTGTAGCTATGCACTGATTTGTGTAGAATCAGTGGCTCCCAAACGTTTTAGCTTGAAATCCAAAAGAGACATTTTCACTACTTCTTAAAAAAGGGTTTTATTTTTGGAATCCCTTTGATTATTATTATTTTCTAGGAAAAGAAAAAAGGGATTTTTATTCCTGACCCACTGTTTGGGAACCAGTGGTCTATATGGACTTCTAAAATCAGTTAACTACAGTACTATGGTGTTCTACTGCCACCTACTGGTGATTTGACTTAACTGTCACATCACATCTCGCGCCTCACTGAAGCGTTTTGTAGTGTGTGTGTGTGTGTGTGTGTGTGTGTGTGTGTGTGTGTGTGTGTGTGTCACCTGTATGATCTCAGAGTTGAACTTGGTCTCCAGGTGAGCGGATCTCTCTGCTTCCACGTTGGATTGTAAACTCTTCACCTTCTGACCTGACAACTACAAGCAACATTCACATCACACAGCTGAGTTGGATGGAACAGACAGACCTCCCTCACAAATGAAATCAATTTCAATCCATTTTTACGCTACATCCAGTCCGGATCTTCTTCCTAATTCGTCCAAACAGTAAAATAAGCCGGGTTAAGACATGCTATTTTCAAAGGCAGACAATTAATGTCAACGAGTTCGCGATAATGGAGATAAATATTCAGTGACTCAGTTGACACTAAGGTCTCAGAGGCACTTGCCCGTCGGGCAAGTACAGGTCATGTTCCACTTGCCTAAAAGTCATGCCCAGTTGCCCGAAAAGTAAATCGTCCATTATAAAATGATAGGTAAAATGTGAGTTACCGTTCAATTTAACACTTTTTTTTTTTTACTTTCTGGGGCTGTGCAATTAAAACATACATGTCATACCTCAATTGTTATGCTAAATACCTACATAGCTATGAATATGACTATGGGTTCACACGTTATTTTATATTTTTAAGTGTAGCAACAGTGAAAACAGCACATTATAGGTAAACAGTGCTTTTATTTTACATTCTACAGATGAGAAGACAGAGTGCTCTGGCCACGTTCAGGTGTTTAGACATATATATATATATATATATCAGAGATGCTCATAGGCCTGCGTCCTGCGTCTCTGACGCACCATATTGAAAAAGGACGCATTCATGGCACCGTCTTGCGTCCATGGGACGCACTACAATTTAGCGGAAATTACCGTGGATTTGAAGGCCATCCGTGGATTTCAAAGCCGTCCGCGGATTACAAGGCATAGTGCAGAAAACAAGAAAAATCTCGGTAAAACACCGCCGTATGGAGAAGTATTCTCTCTCTGTCTCAGGGCAGTGCGAGCATAGATATATATAAAGGCTAGATGACTCACCCGCGCTGCTGGCCAATGGAGTACGACGTCGCCACATGGCGGCCATCTTGGGACGGTCATTCATAACATTATGTCTATGGTGCATATACTTTGAAATAACCATAGCGTGCTCAATTTTCATCCGATTTTCAAACGGTTTGGTGTTTTGTAAACACCAAAGATGTAGTTATGATATTATTGTATTTTAAAAAAAAAACATGATTATAATTATAAGTATGCAGTATCATAACTACATCTTTGGTGTTTACAAAACACCAAACCGTTTGAAAATCGGATGAAAATTGAGCACGCTATGGTTATTTCAAAGTATATGCACCATAGACATAATGTTATGAGTGACCGTCGCAAGATGGCCGCGGTTGAGCTACGCTTGCGCCGCCCCTTGAGCCATCTAGCCTTTATATATATCTATGAGTGCGAGTGCTGCTAGAGGGAGAGAGTCAGAGTGCTGCGCAACTTGCAGCCCAACTTCAAAGCAAGTTAACGATGGCTCGTTGACCCCAATTTGACCACTAGGCAATCAACACTGAACAGCACTAATTAATGGCAGCTGTGATTCTTGTGTCTTTCCGTGCAGCCAGATATCAAATAATTCCCTGTAGAGCAGGGGTCTTCAGTGTTTTCAGGCCAAGGACCCCCTAGTTGAGAGAGAGATGAAGCAGGGACCCCCTCTATATTGTATAAAATTGTGTTTCAGATAAACTTTTGCTGCTCTTTTTTCCCTTTACACACCTATAACTCCAAAAATAGCCGATCTACAAGCTCACAAGTGTGAGCTTGTAGATCTGCTATTTTTGGCTAAAGTTCTCCTCAGAAAAGGGATACTAGGATTCAAGTGGTTAATGTAAAAAAAAAAATCAAGTACTACAAGTACTACAAGTACTAGTTGTCGGATTTGGAATTGTGTACTTTTCTTTCAGATACATGTACATGAATATAACCATATAAGATGAAACACGAGTTAAACGCTGTGCATTTTTGTGGGACCCATAAAATGTCCCTGGGACCCATCTAAAAGACCACCCTTGCATCCCAGGACCCATTACATTGAAAACCTAGCAACATCACTGATATATATATATATCGTTTTGTTTATAGACGGTTGCATCCCCTCTCAAACGAGCACTTGCCTAGTCGGGCAACCTCCAAAGTAAACTCCACCTGCCCGAAAGTTTTATTTACCTGCCAGAGGGGCAAGTGGGCAACCCTTAGTGTCAACGCCTGTGACTACTTGAAAAAGATAAGAAAATCTATAAAATCGCTGGCAGTGGGCAAACACAGCCAGAAATAAGTCTGGCAGTGAATGAGTCAATCAAACAAACGCATATGTCTTGTTGAAATAATGATTGCTGAGATATTTCTAAGATCACAGATCAGAAAACAAAGTGATTCCAGTCCTATTTATTGGTTTTGAACTATGCAAAATCCAATTCTGATCAAGGCGGGTAGGGATTCAAAGTGTTTAACTCTTGGGCCAAGGGAATTTACATTTTCACTTTTAAATGCCGTGTCCGGTTTCATAATGTTATGCATTGTCAGAATCTGATTTGGTTGCGTTCATTTATGTACTAAAATTGTGTATTTGAGAGCTGATTCACTGCAATGTAAGTCAATGAGGAGAATTATTTGTGAATGCGTTTGGGAACATGTGGCCTAGAGAGACTTCATCAGAGCATTCTAATAAAACATGGTGGAACTAAATAAAACTCATGCATTTGTATCTTTTGGTGGATCTCTCTCTGTACCTCCAGTTCCTTCCTGCTCTTCTCTTCTCTCTCCATCAGGTATTTCAGTTCGTTGGTTTGTCGTCTGAGGGCCTCGCTGTCTCTCTCTCTCTCCCTCTCCACCTCCTCCAACCTCCTCTTCAATCCCTCCATCACTTCTTCCTGCTCCTGAGAACGAAGGAGAGAGAGAGATGCGAGAGAAAGCATGTGTACAAAAACGCAGAAAGATCGGATGTGAGCATGTGTGTGTGTGTGTGTGTGTGTGTGTGTGTGTGTGTGTGTGTGTGTGTGTGTGTGTGTGTGTGTGTGTGTGTGTGTGTGTGTGCGTGTGTGTGTGTGTGTTACCTGCAGCAGGGTGTGTAGTTTGTCGTTCTCTGTGTTGACGCTGAACAGGAGTCTGTCTCTCTCCTCTACTTCCTGTTGCAGTGCATGCTGGTCCTGCTGTCGGGACTGTCTGGTGACCTCCAGAGCTGTCTGAAGGTCACACACCGTCTGCTGCAGCTCTGCACAGCGCACTGCTCACACACACACACACACACACACACACACACACACACACACACACACACACACACACACACACACACACACACACACACACACACACACACACACACACACACACACACACACACACACACACACACACACACACACACACAAAGAACAAGTTGTGTATGTGTACCACTGACATAATGGGTGTTTCCCAGTAATTAACCACAGCATCCCTATAGTGGGGAAGGCTTTTGTTGAAAATAGCAGATCGACAAGCTCACAACGTGTCGTGCTATGATCAGCCATTTTCAACGAAAGCCTTCCCCACTATAACAGAAAACAGAACGTACACTATATGGAGCCCTGAGGGACCACATGGGGTTTAACCCAGTATGACCTGAGGCCGATTCTAATGTCTGTTGCTATACACCATAGTACAGTGGAGCTCAAGCTGTTTCGTGTCAAGGACTCCCAAAATTATATGTATTTGGCTGCCAATCCCCATCTCAAAATTTTTAATTCCAGGGACCCGAGAAGCAAAAATAGCATATCTAGCACATGTACGAGCGACCTTAGGTTCTCAAGGACTGTTGCACATGAGCAGACAAGAATCGTATGGTCTTATTGGTTCAGAGCCAAGATTGTAAACTACAGTATGCAGTGGTGCCATCAAGCCTTTACTTCTCAGTGCTGCTGATAGTGAGGAAGTGGTTACTGAAATTCCAAAAGCAATGCCTTTTGAAGGGAAAAAAGAAGACCATAATGGTGGGGGTATAATAGGTTAACCACAAGGTGAGATCAATGACATTCTTTAGATCTGATGTTGAATGGACATAGAGCGTGGGTCTAATTTCACTCGGACTTGCCTGACCTTGGTCACTGCTACAAATGACTCATGAGGAGTAAACATGACCACACATAGAATCATCATCGATTCCCGTCACTGATTGAACTGTCGGCAACTGTTAACCATCTCAGCAGGCAGAGGCCAATTATACACATAACCCTTATAGCTGAGCTGCACAAAGCAACTTCATCTTAAGTTTCAACAAATCTTAAAAAGTGTACAGATTTGGGGAGAAAAGTGTTGCATGGAAGCAGAAAAGTGTTCACTATTCTCTATTAATGCTATCTATTCTAAAGCATAAAGCATCAATGTCCACAATGTTCCTGCTTTCAGACTGCTGAATTACCAGCCAATGTTTTATTCAACAAGTCTATCTTAAATGAACGACTTGAGAGAAGGATTTTTCATTATGTTGCAATAATTTGGGAATGCATTTAAATTTTCCCAAGACCGAAACAAAATGCAAATTCTACACCCGATATAACTGTGTACAGCACAATAAACACTTTGCTTGTAGTATTATGGGAACAATATTACTTTTTTGGGATGTTCAGTAGGCATAGATAGATGACAAGGATGTAGGATCAGGTCTATTTGGGGAGTTGGCAACGGTTTGTAGAAGTGAGATGATAAAGCAGGATTAGAAAGTGTGAAAAGGATTATGTATCCTAATCCTGGTGACACACTGACATGAATCTGTAAGACAGATTGTATCGTCTCTGTCGGGTGGAAACCTCAGGATGTCTAAAACTGTTACTTTTCAGGATTCAAATTCAAAAGCATCAAAAGTAGCAGATCTACAAGCTCGAAACGGCGCATTTCGAGCTTGTAGATCTGCTACTTTTGATGCTTTTGTGTGACACTGTAGTATGACCGGCAGGTCGTGACACAAAGAATAATAAATATACCAGTAAATATCCAGCATTTCAAGCAAGTGGAGAAGGGGTGTTTCTAGTAGAATTACCAGTGAGTGCGTCAGTGTGTTCGGTCAGATCAGACAGTTTAGCAGCATGTCTCTTCTCTACAGTCAGTTGATATTCCAGGGTTTGTCTCACAGCTTCTCCTCTCTCCACCTCACACCTCAGCTTAGCGAGCTGGGACTGGAGACTGGACGTCTGAAACACACACACACACACAAACTTTTGGAATGACAATTTGGAAATACACATAAAACAAGATAAAACAGACAAAAACACATAAAACAGCATTTTAGATGTTCTTGCTACATTGCACTCTTTTGATTTACAGTTCATAAATTATTTTACTAGGTGTGTTAGTATGAAGTCATGTCCCACTCTGGAGAAGGACAACAGACACTACATGAAAACATTATCAGGATTATGATGGAGATTTCAGGGATATGTTGGACAGACTAGGGGCAAAAACATAATACAACATAGCTTGGTGGAGGTTTAACAATAAAATAAGAAGATTAAGCATCCGTATTCTGGAAAAAATAGCAGATCTGCAAGCTCACAATGTGTCATTACAATGCATTGTGAGCTTGTAGATCAGCCATTTTTGGTGAAGAAGTTTTGTGTCAATGGAAAAAAGCAGAAAGACAACTCTGGTCTGGTTTACTACGTTTTGAGGGTTTAAGAGGAGGAGAAGAAGAAGAAGAAGAAGAAGAAGAAGAAGAAGAAGAAGAAGAAGAAGAAGAAGAAGAAGAAGAAGAAGAAGAAGAAGAAGAAGAAGAAGAAGAAGAAGAAGAAGAAGAAGAAGAAGAAGAAGAAGAAGAAGAAGAAGAAGAAGAAGAAGAAGAAGAAGAAGAAGAAGATGAAGGAGTAGTGTGTACCTCCTGGTTATGTAGGGAGATCAGCTGTAGTTTGTCTTTCTCCAGCTGGTGAACTCTCCACCTCAGACCATCCTCGTTTCCCTCTACACCTCCCGTGGTCCTCCCCGTCTCCTGCTGCTCCTCCTGCATCCCGCCTCCTCTCCCCTCTCTCTCCTCCTCCTCTGAATGTCTCCTCCTCTCCCCCCCACCTCCTCTGCTTCTATCTCTCGCCTCCATCTTCATGCCATCTCCTCCTCCTCCTCTCCTCTCTCCCTCCTTCCTCTTCTCCTGCACCTCCTCTGGAGCCACTCTACCTCTTCTCCTCCTCTTCTCCTCCTCCCCTCTCCTCCCCCTCCCTCTCTCCTGCTGTCCTTTGGCTTTCAGGGTGACGGTGACGTCTTTCGGCCTGAGGAAAGAAGACAAACGTCACACAGTCGCTAATGTACCTTTCATACTAATCTAAAGAGGCTAGAGCAGGGGTCTTCAACGTTTTCAGGCCAAGGACCCCTTGGCTGAGAGCGAGATAAAGCAGGGACCCCCATTATATATTGTATAGAATATTTATTTTTTCATAGATTTCATAGGCAGCTTCATAGACTTGTTTCTCAGCACTATCATGTTGGATTCATGTTGATGGGTGTTTCCAGACATGTAACCATGCACTTAAACAATACTTAGTATACCTGACCTTTCACTCTGTACTTAGCCTGCTCTTTTTCCCCCCTATACTAAACCACTTTGCCGAAAATAGCCGATTTACAAGTGCACAACGCCTCGCAGCGCGAGGCGTTGTGCGCTTGTAGATCTGCTATTTTTGGCCAAAGTTCTCCTCAGAATTGGGATGGTTGGTTGAAGTGGTTAATGTAAAAATCACACAAAGATTTGGCAGCCCCCTGTAGTAACTCTGAGGACCCCCTAGGGGTCCCGGACCCCCTGTTGAAGACCTCTGGGCTAGAGTTTCATTAACACTAATACATGTTACCATATCTACATGATATAGGGCTGGGTCATATAGATACAATCATGCCACACTCACAATACTGCAGTTAGAATATTTTGTGAAATCGCCAATAGTCATCCCCACAATATTTTCACAATATCGATATTGAGTTATATATTATAAGTAATTTACACATATATAATAATATAATAACTAAGACAAATAATAGAACAGCTAGAACAGTCAGGTAAGTTCATAAAATGGTATCACTTTACTGTAAAAAAAAAAAAAAAAAAGCAGGAAAAGGCAAAACTTCACATCTCATATCACAAATATCACATATCGAAAATGCCACACATCGGGCAGAAACCAGCTATGTCCAAAATATTCACTTTTCAGGAAATGAAAAAAGAAACATGTTTTTAGAACAACACAATACTGGTTCATCAAAGTTGGTATGACGACTTTATACATTGTCTTACTTGAATGTGTCCTTATATTATTATCACTTTACCCAGATAAAGCACAAGTGGAGTTAGGAGGTTTTTGACCATTAAATTGGGGATTGGTTCTTTTTCCGTCTGACTTCGTCATTCTAATCAATGATGAAAAACAACTATCTCCAAAATTGGAGTTAGGGCGCGCTCCCACCAAAACATGGTCGGCTAGCGTTAAACGCAGGTTGTGCGCGCCCACCGTTTTTGCAGCCGGTGGATTCTAAAAAACGGGAGTGACGCACCTGTCACTCACTTTCAGGACCCTGCCCGTAGCCCGCACCGCCTTCTGCCTTGAGCACCATGGTGCTTCCTGAGTCTTGGGACGGTCCGCCTTCGACTCACCCGATTGGACAGAGGGGGAAAAGCAGCTCCTGCCTCCAGCAGTTTTATGCTTCAAATGGACAAGTCGCGTAGAGCGGATAAACGCAAGGTCTGCGCGACAAGCGGTAAGATCCGCTCTTCCGTGAATCCACACATTTGCATTGACAAAGCATTGGCAGATTCCGCCGCAGAGGTAAAATAAAAGTGCGGTGGGAGCGCGCCCTTAGGTGGTTTGACCGACAGTTTTGAGGATTCAATGGAGTTAGGTTAGTCATTTGTGCTTTTTTACTTTTCATTGGTTCAATATTTGTAAAACCCACACACAGACGTAAAGGGTGTTCAATAGCACTGATTTGTTCAAAATAAAATAAAAAGTAGAAAAATGGAGTTAGCTGGTTTCTGCCCGACAGCAACGATATGTAATCTCATATCACAATATTGATAGATGTCCAGCCTTACATGATAATAAACCAAATGTTTTATGGTCATGGATTCACCAGGACCCTGGATGGCTTGATTCTAGGCTTAAAATAATTGATATCAATATTTTTGGAAATCTCTATGGGAAAAAAATGCATTGGCTTTCTCTTAGTGGAACCAGAAAATGGCCGCCACTGCTATGCCCTATAGACGGATTTCCGCGCGACGTCATCACAGAGCAGAATGCGCAATCTGCGCATGCCTGGGGGAAAGGCGCGTTCGAAAATACAGCCCTGAGCGGCAGTGAGCGCACTGGCCAATACAAACTAATAGGCGAGTGTGCTCCGGTGCGTAATTTCCAAACGCACCCATAGGCTTCCCCCCGCAGCTGCGCGGTCATATTCCTCTCATGTTTACTAACAGGAAACCTGTCTATAAGGCTATGGGGTTTAAGGGGATGAACAAACCCTGATAACGATGAATGTCCAGGTGATTGTCTATGTTATAACATAATCATGGAGTGTTTATAGTTGATGCTGTAAACTGTTGATGATTATTAAGTTAAAGGACGACTTCACCCCTTTTCAACCTGTCTTCATATAATTGGTCCTCACTAATACTCATGATAAAATGGTAAAAAAAAAAATTACTCAGTCTGTGTCTCAGAGGAGGGCTGTGGACAGTTCAGAGTCCCGTCTACCAGTGACATCATCAATGGGGAATCCAAGCTAATAGAAACTGCAGGCTTTCTATTCCTGGAAAGTTGCAATGCAATAAAAGAAGCCTTTGTTCTCGTGTTAATAAAAATCTAAATAAAAAAATTGAAATCTTGTTGGAAAAAAAAATCATGCCTAACGATGATGTCACTGGTAGACGGGTTTCTGGACTGTCCACAGCCCTCCTATGAGACACAGACCAAGTAGAAAAAAATGGTATCATTTTAACATGCGCATTAGTGAGGACCTATTATATGAAGATAGGTTGAAAAGGGGTGAAGTCGTCCTTTAATCCATTAAGACCTACCTGGAACGCATCTGTGTCATCTTAGATTCGAGCTATAACCATTATTTTGTACTTTGGCTATTCAAAACTAGCAGATCTACAAGATCATTGAAGATCTACAAGCTCATAGTGCGGCACCAAGTGTCGCACTATGAGCTTGTACTGTAGATCTGCTATTTTTTGAAAATCTTTGAATATCAATTTTTCAAAGCGAACATTTGTAACTGTCAAACTTCTCAACAAATGTCTGAAAAACTATTGTTGCTATATCTTCTTCCATGTAAAGGACCCTCATCTCAAAATATGTTGTTCCAGGGACCCCCAGAAGCAAAGATTTGAGTTAAACATTTTCGCTTTGAAAAAATAATATATACATATTCAAAGATTTGCACAAATTTTCTCGATTTTTCAAAAATAGCCAAAGCATAAAATAATGGTTAAAGTGGTTAAACAGATGCGTTCCCAGTCTTAAAGGGTTAATATTCCTCGTCCTCACCTTGCTGTGTGTTCCTCAGAGTGTTTGTCAGTAGAGACGTTCTGTCCAGCATCGTGAGCCCTTTCTCGCTCAAACCGTCTCCTCCGACTCGATGCTTCAGACATTATTCCATTGGTCAGCAAGTCTATACTCTCACTGATGGAATGAAATGTAATGTAATTACAGTAAATCCAGACATGGAACAGTGAATTATAGGATCCTAAAAATGACACGGCTTAGCCATTTTACCACAACAGTGAAGTCTGTAACACTTTACTTATAGGTTGGGTCTATTAATGCATTATAACAATACATTATAATGCACTTATATGGCTTCATAACACTCGTTATAAATGTTTATAATTAGCGGTGGTGGAATGTAACTATGTACATTTACTTAAGTACTGTAATTAAGTATAATTTTGAGGTATTTCTACTTTACTTGAGTATTTCCAATCTCCAGTACTTTTACTTCTACTCCACTCTCGGATCTCGGATCCAAATATTGTACTTTTACTCCACTACAATTATTTGAAAACTTTAGTTACTAGTTACTGTGCAGATATAAATTATTATATTTCAAAACATACATTAACCACTTTAGCCCTATTTTATACCTAGGCTATTTGAAAATAGCCGATCTACAAGCTCACAACGCATGCGACGCGTTGTGGGCTTGTAGATCTGCTATTTTCAAACATTTTAGTACTTTTACTTTTGGTAATTTAAAGGTAGGGTAAGTGATTTGCGTTGGTTAAAATAATTGTTAAATAGCTCTATATTCTGATAGTACTCATTGCTATAGAGTGTTTGTTCAGTATTAGGAGTCTCCTTGTCTCTCCACCTCTTTATTAAACAGAAAATGCATTTTCGTTTCAGTTTCATTTCCAATTTTATCCAAACCAGGACAGAGAACTCAATCAGGATACAGATTAAACAAGTGAAATTGGAAGTGATGACACTAAGAAATGAGCAGACAAAATTGGAACTGGAACACTATACAAATTAAGCTTAAAAATGGGTACTTTCACCTGATTGGCTGAGATTTTGACACCTACCGAAAAATGTATTTTCTGTTTGTTAAAGAGCTGGAGAGACAGGGAGACATCTGTTACTGAAAAAACACTCTATAGCAATGATTACTATCAGAATATAGTATTTTAACCTTTTAACAAAATACTTTTTGTTTTAACCAAAAAATATCACTTACCCTACCTTTAAGTACATGTTGATACCAATACTTGTGTACTTTTACTCAAGTACATTTTGAATCCTGGACTTTTACTTGTATCAGAGTATTTTTATTTTGCAGTATTAGTACTTTTACTTAAGTAAAACATTTGATTACTTTTTCCTCCACTGATAATTAGGCATAACAACTTATAACAAGGTTTATGATGTATTATAAGTGCTGGGTCATCATGCATTATTAAGCTCAGGCTCGGCGGAAAAACACATCATAATAACTACCATACTTAGTCACTTATAAAGTGTCTTTGTTATACGTTGTTACGCATAATAATTATAAACATTTATAACTAGTGTTATGAAGCCTTATAAGTGCATTAATGCATTAGTAATGTGATTATAATGCACTACTATAGACACAACCTTTATGTAAAGTTTTACCGTGAATTATTTAACAGCAGATTGACTTGCATTCCAGTTAACGCACCTGCAATGACTATTAAGAGAGTAACTGGTTTAATGTTATGCTTCATGTCCAGTAAACTCACTAATAACGATGAGATTGTTGACATGTTGAAATGTTTTACTTAAGTAAAAGTATCAATACCGCAATGCAAAAAGTAAAAGTCCGGTATTGAAAATGTACTTGAGGAAAAGCACAAAAGTATTGGCATCAAAAATCAAAATATACTTAAAGTACCAAAAGTAAAAGTACTCATTATGCAGAAGGGTTTCTTTCAAATGTATAGAAATCTTTTGAAAATAGCAGATCTACAAGCTCCCAATGTGTTGCATCGCAACGTGCTGTGAGCTTGTAGATCTGCTATTTTCAAATAGCCAAAGTAAAAGTGGAGTAAAAAAATAATAGTTGCCTCTGAGATGTAGGGGAGTAGAAGTAAAAGTATTGAAAATTGGAAATACCTAAAGTAACAGTACCTAAGTAGTAAAGTAAATTAAAATTGTACTACTTCAGTAAATGTACTTCGTTACTTTCCACCACTGGTCATTGTTGATCAAACAACAACAGGTGGTTGGTATCAGGGGAAGCTGTTGCTGGGCTCCCGTACACTTGTTGCCAGGTGTTACACCCACGCTAGTGACCTATCGAATAACCGCACACTGTGTAGGCTGGTGTTTGAGGTTGTTTGGTTTAACAACACTTTTTAATATTTAGTTTTATTTTAAATAAAAACTACAGTATCACCAACCAGTACTAGGGTTAAGTTAAGTGTAGAGGGGGAATAGAAAATAATAATAATAAATAATAATAATAATAATAATAATAATAATAATAATAATGGTAATAATAACCAGAGCAGCAGTTTATCTAGGATTTAATTCAAGTTGTTGATAGGCTGTCGTGATAAACAATTAAATCACATCTCTTGGGGAATGTATTTCTTCTGCAATTTAAAGAATTCATCTTTTAACGTAGAAGAGAATAACGCGCCCGGAGTCACTGAATTCGATAGGTCACACATTTCACCATGACACCGCCATCTATGAAGTAAACCAAAACAGAGACGCAGCGGATACAAAACACAACGTTTATCTCATTAGTTCGTTCAAAACAGCCGCTTATTCAACTCATACAGTTGTATGGTTCAACTCTACATACTTGTGAGGACATTCTAACACAATCATTTTGAGAAAGATTCTTGAAAAACACTTACAGAAAAAATCTCCTCACGAGCCGTTTGAATGTGACGCCAGCTTTTAGCAGCTGTGTTCCGTGAGCAGAAATAACGGAGCAGAAATAAGACTTCCGGTTGACGATCTCTTCAGAATAAGAGTACCCTCTAGAGTAAAAAGAAACCATTGAAAACCATTGAAAAACGGTTCATTTGCACATTAAAACTATAAATTAAGCATTTAAACGAAGCTAGAAAACACATATTATGTATATTTGTAATAAAAAAAAGTGTTTAACTGTTTTAATAACATAAAAATGTATCTAAATGGATAAATGCTGTTCACTGGAGTGCATAGACTTCACAAATTGGACGCTGGACACGAGACAGCTATTTGTGGCGTCCTAAGTGACGCTGTGGCCTCACGTCACCTGGTTCTGTTTCCATTCTGAATGAACTCATGAGTTCCGGTATAGAGCCCGCCTACTGTATCCGGTTTGTTTCATGCTCAAGCATGTTTCTTCTTGACATCAAACTATCTGTATGTCCGGCTGGTCCAACCGTCTTTTGTCTCCTGAGTTCTGATTGTTTTAGTGACCTCAGCAGGGGTAAAAAGTAATGAAGTATTTACTCAAGTACTGCACTTCAGTAAAAGTTTTAGGTATTTTTACTGGAATATTTACAATTTACAATTTTCAATACCACTACATTTCAGAGGCAAATATTGTACTTTTTACTCCTCTACAATGAATTGAAAACTTTAGTTACTACTGTAGCTACCTTGTAGATTTTGGTTATTACAAAACATACATTAACCACTTCAGCCCTGTACTTGGCTATTTGAAAATAGCCGATCTACAACGCACGCAATGTGCCACGTCGTGAGCTTGTAGATCTGCTATTTTTAAAAGATTTTAATTACATTTTATACATTCTAAATACATTTGAAATACCTCACTTTTACTTAACAGAAGTATAAGTATTTCTGCATTGGTATTGATACTTTTAAGTAAAACAATTGGAGCACTTCTTCCACCACTGGACCTCAGTGTGCAACAGCACTGTCTCTCAGATCTATTATAATGAAATCATTGTTGTATGGATCTAAGTCCTTATTGAAACTCTATAAACTTGATGCAGTGATGACTCACTATAGGCCTAGAGATATTCAGCTGTATTATGTTCAAATGATGTACCAGACCACCGTGAACATAAACATGCTGACCCCAGCATGTCTATACTTGGGGGAGCATTTGCCCAAAATAGCAGATCTACAAGCTCCCAACACGTCACGTGTTGGGAGCTTGTAGATCTGCTATTTTGGGCAAAAAGATTTGGTGTTGAAAGAAAAAACTGAAAAAAGTACAGTTGCAACTCAGCTTTGTTTTACTAAGAATTGAGAGTTCCGCGTCACCAGCGCCCATACCCTAGGTGGGGTTGGCGAAAGGGCCTACTCTGTGTGGAGTTTGCATGTTCTCCCCGTGTCTCCTAGCGGTCGGGGATGAGCCGTACCGTAGTGCATTCTGTGAGGCCAGCGATTGGCTGAGGTTTCTCCAGTCAATGTGGGAGGGATCAGATTAGCATTAGGGTGTGTCGCTGTTTGGACCATTTGCATGTCATTTACACATGACATGGTCAAAAGGTCCTGGGTTCGATCCCGGGCTTGTGCAAGGCCTACTTTACTTTAAACATAACACTAAGCAGTACATGTTGTAATCACAAACATCTTAATAGTTTGTTGTACTGTAGACCGACATGGTCTACAGTACATGGTCTGTAGACCATGTACTGTACGACATGGTCCGATCTACAATCTACACTGTATGACACAATGCTCATACCCCATTCATTAACACAGAGATGTTATTAGACACAAAGCTATCCATGTCAACACCTCTTAATGTTCTAGGAGTCTCAACGGTTATAAGTGACTGCCGTTTGATCTAGCTGAAGAGGCAATTCATTGACCACAGTTTTGCACAACTTTAACATCCCAGATCGATCGAAATATTAATCCACTGTGCTGACTTCCCCTCGTGCTGCTACCTTGCCGTGGTGGGGAGGCTTGCGTACCTCCGTGACTCTGAAAGCTATACCGGAGGGGGTTCATACCCTCAGTAGGTGCAACCAAGCCGGGCAGGTTTTAGAGTAGAGGTCGGACGAAAAGCAGCACCTGGTCCTCCAGGTTGGGGGTTGGGCGTGGGGCCAACAACCCCACCCTGTAAAACATTTGCAGTTACAGAAACGACGACAAGAAAACTAAAAGAGGACACGGCACTGGGAGAGAAAAGGTCTTCAGCTCGAAGACGCATGACGTTGTGTGGTGAAAGCCAGGAGCCCCTGGAAGCTGCAGGACCGACCACCCTTCTCTCAACCAGGGAAAACATAACCATTGGAACATGGAATGTAAGAACAATGTACCAAGCAGGGAAAACATTTCAAATAGCACAAGAGATGAAAAACTACAATCTTGCACTACTGGGAATCAGCGAGGCAAGATGGACGCAAGCAGGACAAAAAAAGATTGGTAAGTGGAGAGCTGCTGCTGTACTCGGGCCATGAAGATGAGGGTGCCCCACACACAGAAGGGGTAGCTCTCATGCTATCAAGATCTGCACAGAGGTCATTGATAGAATGGGAGGCCCATGGACCAAGGATCATTACAGCATCATTCAAAACAACAAACAAGAAGATAAAGATGAAGGTCATCCAATGCTACGCACCAACAAACAACAGTGAAGAAGAAGAAAAGGAGGAGTTCTACGACAGACTTCAGAACATCCTGGACAAACATTCAGAGAAAGATACCACCATTCTCATGGGAGACTTTAATGCAAAGGTAGGAGAAGTAAACATCGGATATGAAGAGGTGATGGGAACACATGGTCTGGGAGAAACAAGTGAAAACGGAGAGAAGTTCATGGACTTTTGTGCACTGAACAAGCTCGTTATCGGAGGCACCATCTTCCCCCATAAGAGGATCCATAAAGCAACATGGGTATCACCAGACCATACTACAGAGAACCAAATAGACCACATTTGCATAAGTAAGAAGTTCAGAAGATCACTACAGGATGTGAGAGTTAAAAGGGGAGCAGATGTAGCATCAGACCACCACTTGCTAACTGCTAGACTGAAACTCAAACTAAAGAAGAACAAAACAGAGAGAACAGCTAACAGACAGAAATACAACGTGAGCCTATTGAGGGAGGCAGAAAAACAAGAAGAATACAGACTCAAACTCTCAAACAAATTTGAAGTTCTCCAGGACCTACTCGAAGACGGAAGCAGCATCGACAGCCAGTGGCAACACATTAAAGACACATTCACATCCACATGCCAAGAAGTGGTAGGATACAAGAAATTTCAACAAAAGGAGTGGATATCTACAGAAACTCAACAAAAGATCCAAGCAAGAAAAGAGAAAAAGGCAGCAGTGACAAATAGCCGCACGAGAGCATCAAAAGCAAAGGCACAACAAGAATACACAGATGTCAACAGAACGGTAAAGAGGAGCATTAAGGCAGACAAGCGGAAATACATCGATAACCTAGCAGAAGAAGCAGAAGAAGCAGCAAGAAACCAATTACAGAGATGGGCAGAACACTTTGAGGAACTACTTAATAGACCCCCACCAGCAAACCCCCCAGATATCCATCCAGCACAGACCGACCTCCCCATCAGCTGTGACATACCCATCAGAGAGGAGATCAGGAAAGCTGTACAACAGCTGAAAAATGGAAAAGCAGCAGGGCCAGATAACATCCCGGCAGAAGCCCTAAAGACAGATGTTGATACCACCGTGAGCCTGCTGTATCCACTTTTCAAAAGGATCTGGGAAGAAGAAACCATACCATCAGAATGGAAAGAGGGCCTTATTAACAAGCTCCCAAAGAAAGGAGACCTGGGAAACTGCAATAATTATAGAGGGATCACCCTACTCTCTGTGCCAGGAAAAGTGCTAAATAAAGTCATACTGGAAAGAATTAAAGATGCAGTTGACCAACAACTAAGAGATCAGCAAGCAGGATTCAGAAAGAATAGGTCATGTGTTGACCAGATTGCCACTCTTCGAATAATCATAGAGCAGTCATTAGAGTGGAACTCCCCGCTCTATGTCAACTTTGTCGACTACGAAAAGGCATTCGATAGTGTACATAGAGAGACCACCTGGAAGCTACTGAGACACCATGGAGTTCCCACTAAGCTAGTGAACATAATTAAGAACAGTTATTCTGGAATGACCTGTAGAGTGATACACGAGGGACAGTTCACAAACCAGTTTGAGATCAAGACCGGGGTTAGACAGGGTTGTCTATTATCCCCATTCCTGTTTTTACTAGCCATTGACTGGATTATGAGAACAACAACAGCACAAAGGAAGAATGGAATCCGGTGGACATTATGGACACAGCTGGATGACTTAGATTTTGCAGACGACCTGGCACTATTGTCACATAGTCACCATCAGATGCAAGACAAGACCAAAACACTTGCAGAAACTTCCACACAAGTAGGACTCAATATTCATGAAGGAAAAACTAAAACAATGAGGATAAATACGACCAGGGCAGAACCAATCTCTTTAGGAGACACCACGATAGGAGAGGTAGAGTCCTTCACCTACTTGGGGAGTATCATCAGCAACCAGGGTGGTACGGATGCAGATGTGAAAGCTAGGATAGGCAAGGCAAGAACAGCATATTTACTTCTCAAGAACATCTGGCGCTCTAGAGAGATACAGCAAACAACCAAAATCAGAATATTCAACTCCAATGTAAAATCTGTCCTGCTTTATGGGTCAGAGACCTGGAGAATCACAAAGATAACAATAAATAAAGTGCAAACCTTCATCAACAAATGTCTCAGAAGAATCCTGAATATACACTGGCCGGACAAGATTAGCAACAACGATCTGTGGATAAAAACTAAACAACTCCCAGCAACAGACGAAATTGGACGAAGAAGATGGAGCTGGATCGGGCACACACTGCGCAAGCCAGAGTCAAACACCACCAGACAGGCCCTGACTTGGAACCCTCAAGGGAAGAGAAACAGAGGCCGGCCAAAAAACACCTGGCGGCGGGACCTCCAGGCAGACACCAAGAGACTGGGATGCACCTGGTCGCAGATAGAAAAGAACGCCAGTGACCGCGAACTCTGGAGGTCCCTTGTCGACGGCCTATACCCCAGTAGGGGTGTAAGGCGTAAGTAAGTAAGTAAGCTGACTAATACACCATGACATTGGAGTACAAAAACGTTGCATTGTGAATAAGAACGTAATCATATTGTGGTTGCACTGTAATCCCATGTGCTATAAAGATGTAATCACAGGGCTACCTGCTTGATGTACTATAATTAAAAGTGCATTCAGGTCTATGAATTGAGTGCTAACATTTTATGTAAACATATAACATGACAACGGTGAAACAGTAAGCACAGCGCTGCAGGGACTCGAACCCTGTTCCCAGCAGAAACCAGGAGTACCTACTACCAGTGCTTTTTTGCCATGTTCACACCATGCCCTTACTTGCATGAAAATGTATGAAAAGATATGAATAACCTGGCTTTACCCACACAGCTTTCCTTTGGTAAAGCTGTAATCACACTATACAATTAGCATAGTGATTCTCAGATTTTATATAGTATAAAAATAGACCCCCCAGGGGTCCTTAAGGGGATTCCAGGGGGTCTAAAGAAAAATGTGTTAATATAACATAAAAATAAGCAATAAACCCTATAGTCAAATGCATATTAATTTGGGGGTCCTTCACATGAAAACGTTTGAGAACTACTGTAATAGCACACACGTATTGGATGAACATTTTATTCACATAAACAGCTTTGAGTCTCTCTCTGTCCAAAGCCTCAACTCTATTACACTAGTTGGGAGCATAATGAACACACAACATCCACAATCATGTAGACTATACATAAAGGCCTACACATAATTAAATATCTCAAAACTGAACGCATAGTATGCCCTATCACAGTGGTTGTCAAACCTTTTAATTTCAAGAACCACAATCTATACTATAAAATCCTAACTCTAAGAGTGTATAAATGGACCCTCATGGGTCCATTTGGTTCCATTTGTACACCCTCTCTTTGAGAACCACTGCCATCATATTATTAAAATAACTGTATGATGAACTGTACTGGAGTCCCCAGAAAAATAGACATAATAGACATAAATAAACAGCTCAGATACAGTGATTAGAATCAACATCTACAATACATTACATTGTCTGAAACAGTCAATCACTAATTTGATTTCTCCTCATTTAGCATTTGGGTTGTATAAAATCAGGCATGTTACACTGAGCAGTTTACAAACCCACACAACCCAGATGGAGGTAAACATGTGTTGACCAACACACCTTGACTCATGACCACAAAACATTAAACTGTCATGTTAAATAACAGTACAAAAACGGAGCTAGAGCTCTTTCCCTCAAACTGCTATATAATGAACAAAGCTAAACATATTTTAAATAATATGAAATATAAAATCGAGGCTGGTGATCAGTGATGTTCTGTGAATAATGATATGTGTCTAGCATGGACTGTTCGTTAGGGTAACCGTCTTCCACGCCGAC